>NC_051446.1:27299294-27304179 GCF_001649575.2 Kryptolebias marmoratus
CACCTGTTCCCTGTTAGTAATCAGTCACCTGTTTCCACACCTGTTCCCTGTTAGTAATCAGTCACCTGTTCCCACACCTGTTCCCTGTTAGTAATCAGTCACCTGTTCCCTGTTAGTAATCAGTCACCTGTTTCCACACCTGTTCCCTGTTAGTAATCAGTCACCTGTTTCCACTCCCTCATCATCCTCAGTCTTTAAAACCTGGTCATCTTCCTCACTTTCTTACTGGTTCATTTTAGCTGTCGCTCCCCTGTGCTGGCTGTTTATCTTTGTGTCTCGCCTCTCAAGCTGGATTGTTGGAAGTTTTTGTTACTGTTACGTCAGCCTTTTGTTTTGTTATTTAATAAATAAGTTCTTCCATATCCGCCTGCGTTTGGGTTCAAACCTACCAACCCACCATGTAAGCGGACATATATTTATACATATCAGAGAGATGTACCTGGTTTGATGCTGTTGAATTCCTTCTCAATGGTTTCTTCTGTTGTCTGCAGCATCAGGTTCCTCACGTACAAGATCTTAACGGTTGACATTGTATCCTCGTCCACCTCCACCTCAGGCTCCGCCCAGTCCACAGCGATAGGATGGCCCCACAGCTGGATCCGACCTGAAGGACAGGACTGGTGAGTCATTAAAAACAGAGGTTCTAATGGATGAACACTGGGTTAGAACACCTCCCACTGAGGCATGCTTCAGTCTTTATTACAGGACTGAGGTAAGATGCAGCCCTTCCTACTGCCATTCTTTATCTAACAGATGATGGATCAAAATATGGCACCAGAGGCTGGTTTGGACCTGGTGGTAGACTGTAGTTTGTACCCTGCAGCAGAGTCGTCTTCGTACCTGGTAGCAGTTTGCGTCGGGCCATGGCAGCTGCTCGGTGACTCTCGTACTCTACGAAGGCGAATCCTCGGTTCTTGGATTTGTCAGCAGCGCTGGGGTAGACAATGACATCCACGACCCCGTCTGTGACCTTTCTCATCTCAGTCAAGATCTCCTCACGCTTCTTGGTTTTTGGAATGCCCCCCACGAACAGACGACAGTTATCCACACTGGCACAAACACCGAGGAGACGCCCATTCCTGTGGGACAGGAGGACGGGCAGCAGGACGGGCAGGAGGACGGGCAGGAGGACGGGCAGGAGGACGGGCAGGAGGACGGACAGGAGGACGGGCAGGAGGACAGATAGGCAAAAACAGAGAGGAGAACATCAAATTCCTGTTAGATCAGAAACTTCGTTTGGTTTGGTGCTTTGTTTATACAGTGAGCTCATGTGGTTGGTTGATCAGTAGTTAGCAGAGGTTTAGGTGGCTGGTTAGTGGGTTAATTAGTTGTTTACAGGATGTTAGTGAAGATCTTTAACTGGCTTCTAGAAGTCAGCAGCTTTTTATTAGGAACAGATGCCAGAGCCCGGCTGACCTTATCTCGTAGTTGTTGAGCTGCTTCATGGCTGCTTTGGCTTCCTGTTTGTTGCTGAAGGTGACGAAAGCGTAGCCTCTGTTGTTTCCGTTAAAGTCCATCATCATCCTCACCTCGTAGATCTTTCCAAACTAAGACAGAAAAGAAAATAAGAGGGGAAAAATAAAAACTGCAAAAATATTAAATGTGTCTCACCTTCTCACACAGAGGGACCAGTTCATCTTCAAACAGATCTCTGGGTAGTTTCCCCACAAAGATCTCGCTGCCCCTCTCAGGAGGGGGTCCGTCCCAGCCCGGTGGGGGTCCACCGTATCGCCGCTGACCGTTCTCCTGGACAGACACCAGAAGTATGAGCAGTCCAAACTGATGAGGTTGTTTTGGGATGCTCTGGTTCTGCTCTCACCTGTTTCAGCTGGTATCCGGTTCTTTGGACCAGGGTCCGCAACGCCGCCTCCTTCTGAGTCCCCACCAGTCCGTCCGCACTTGCTTTCTGATTGGAGTCCATTGGGTGTGATTGACAGCAGGATGTGAATCAGGGAAATTAGGGGTGCTCACTGCAAAACGAACATGTTAACCTCAGACTTTATTCTGGTTCTGAGCTGGACGAACATTGATAATTAATTACCAACCTGCCGTTTCACTGACAGTTTAATCTAATCTGTTTGGATTTATTTAGATCATTTCGTCCTTGATAATTTCCCGACTTTAAAATCTTTTAAAAAGATTTTTTCAAACATCGACTCAACTCAACAGTTTACATTTTAAGGCTGTTTTTCAACTCTTTTAAATGGTAAATGGCTTGCACTTATATAGCGCTTTATCTAGTCCAAGGACCCGAAAGCGCTTCACACTACAGTCATCCACACATTCACACACTGATGGCGGTAAGATACACTGTAGACACAGCTGCCCTGGGGCGGCTGACAGAAGTGAGGCGGCCATCACACCGGCGCCACCGAGCCCTCTGACCACCACCAGTAGGCAAGGCAGGTGAAGTGTCTTGCCCAAGGACACAACGGCTGAGACAGCCGGAGCTTTTACTGAAACCTGAACTCTTTCAGTGCATATCGCTCACCGCCCTTTGTTCCAAGGATTTAAACAAAAATCCTTTTTCTATGTTGAAGCATGGCTGATGTTATACATGACCAATCTGTTAGCATTCAGAGTGTGTGTTGGAGATGACTGTCAGCTACTACCACATTGTAGCTTAATATCTGTAAAACCCACAAAGTTAGAGATATTTTTATTTGCTAAGGTTGATTAGCTGTGGCAGTTCGGGTTATTGGTTCTTGCTCTGGGAGGTTGGTGGGTTCAGATCTTAGATCCTGGAGCCATGGGGCATTATCATTGTGTGATGCCTCCTTCTCCAGTATGGCTCAGTCTCAGCTCTGGGTGGGTCCACTCTCTTGTTATTCCCTTGCCATTGAGAGTACTCTCTGGATGGTGGGGTAGAGAATACCTCAGACAAGTAGCCAGAGCTTTGAGCTGTTGTTTGGCAGTTGTGATATTTCTGTGGTGGATCCTTTTTCAATGCAACTTTCTGTTGCTCTGACAGCTGGCTGATTTCTCTCCATGCTGTCTTAATCTTAGCTTCCAGCCTCCTCCTCCATGGGGGACAATGCTCCTTAGTGCTTGTAGGCTTGATCTTATAGCCAAGTATGTCATGGATTACTGTTGCTGTTGTGTATACCAGCTTTTTGGTCTCTGTGATGATGTCAGAGGGATACTTAGCAGTGCTGCGTTCACATCTTCTAGCAGACTTTCAGAGGTACATTGTTACCTATCCTTGGCAAGGGGTGCTAAGGTGTCTGATGGACATGTTTCTGTCCAACTGAGCTTAATGAGGTTATATTCCAGGAATATTTACAAAATATATGTTGATATTGAAAAAAAAAGAGAAAACATGAATTGATGTTTAGAAGTTGTTAAAGCAGTGAAACATTTGAGGAGCAGTTTGTCTTCAGTCTGAGACATTTTGTCCTCAGATCTGCTGCTGTTTTCCTGATCTGAAGCATGTGGATCTGAGGTCAAGGTCTGTTGGGTAATCATTAACAAACACTGACTGTCTGACTGAGCAGAAACCAGGCTGAAACCAAAAACTAGACATATCTAAATACACACGCTGTATCATCCTGATTTCAGCCTGAGGACTGGAAAATGTGCAGATATGATCATGATAACGCCAGAAATAATCTGTCTGACTGTAAGCTTATTTTTCATATCTGCAACAGTTTCAGGTTAAAGACAATAAACAGAAATATCACTGATGTAGAGAGAAGAAAAGTTTAGACTTGTTTTTAGTCAGAGATGTTGAAATGATTTCATGAAGTCTGAAAAACAAAAGGATGTAAAACCGGATGTAAAACCGGAGTTCAGTGATTAATAAAACCTGGAAACCAATGAAATGTCATGAATCACAGGTCAGAAATATTATTGGTTATTTTTATGAACAACAGCTCATGTGTTTGTTTCTGCATTTAAAGACTTGATCAGAGTAAAAACAAAAAACTACAACCAGCTGATTACTGACAGACTTCAGGTTCTGAATCAGTTTGTACTTAGAGTATCAGCTGTTGTAATCAGATTACTGACAACATCCACAGCCTGTTTGTTGCAAACAGCAAAGAAGAGGAGGTGGGGGAGGACTCAGAGACAAAGTATTCAGAGACAGGTCAAAGGTTACGATGCTAAAACGTTCTTTTTAAAGACAAGATAAAGTTTATGAAAGTAGAAAAATGATGTCTAATCATAACTAACAAGTCAGAATTTTAAATTAAATCATCAGGTTTAATATTTCAACTGGATTTAATTACGTTTAATTTCTTTAAAGGTTTCTGTCAACGCTCAGGTGAGTCTGGTTTGACCCTGGAGGAGGAATGAGCTGCTACTGGCCACACCTCTTTTCTGAAGAGCTGTGTTTGGCCACGCCTCTTTTCTGAAGAGCTGTGTTTGGCCACGCCTCTTTTCTGAAGAGCTGGGATAACAGATGCAGTAAAAGTGGACTTTTATAAACTATCACCCACCGCCATGAAAGGTGGCGGGGAATCATGTAAGTGTGTGCACCTGTTAGCAAAATATCTTCAGAATCTGTGAACAGATTTAAGATTGGATGTTTTACGTAGTTTAACGTAAACCTGAACATGTTTAAATCACAGTGGGGCAGCGGGTAGAGCTGTCGCCTCACAGCCAGAAGGGCGCAGGTTCTCCTCCCACAAACCAAAAACATGCAGGTGAGGCTCACTGGTGACTCTGAACTGCTCCCAGGTGTGAGTGACAGGGTCAATGGTTGTTTGTCTCTATGTGTCCCAGTGATGGACTGGAGACCTGTCCAGGTGTCCCTGTGATGGACTGGAGACCTGTCCAGGTGTCCCTGTGATGGACTGGAGACCTGTCCAGGTGTCCCTGTAAGGGACTGGAGACCTGTCCGGGTGTCCCTGTGAGGGACAGGACACCTGTCCGGGTGTCCCTG
>NC_051446.1:27307011-27313066 GCF_001649575.2 Kryptolebias marmoratus
CCTGTCCAGGTGTCCCTGTGAGGGACTGGAGGCCTGTCCAGGTGTCCCTGTGAGGGACTGGAGACCTGTCCAGGTGTCCCAGCCCCTCACACAGTGACTGCTGGAGACAGACCCAGATAGGAGAAGCAGGTGAAGCAGATGGTTGGACATCTCCAGACGCCGTAAGCAGATGTCCACAGGAAGTGATCCTGTCCTCCTGGAGGACAGGAGGACAGGATCCTCCTGGAAGAAGCTCTTTGGGTTTATTTGGTCCAACTGATCCCAGAACAGTCCTGACATTTAGAGCAGTTAGTTGTATTTTTCAGAAAGGATCAGGATTTATTCCTGCTGTTTGTCTCAGAGACTTTTTGATCAAAATCACTTAAATCATTTAAAATGAGTTTATTTAACAGAAAATATCTGAACTATTCTACTAATTGCTACCTTACGAATGTTTAATGTGACACAATGACTTTTAGACGAGGGAAACTTTGACTGAAACATTAAAAAATAATCATTTCTGTGATCTTTTTCTACTTAAATCAACGTTTTGGAAAAATAAATGGAAGGTTGTGATAAAAATACAACAAGAGGGAAAAAACAAGGAACTCCTGAAATCCACCAATCAGAGCTGCAGATGACCTTCATCATCGTCCTCACCACCATCATCTTCATCACCACCATCATCATCATTCTTTCTCTAACTCTGTTAGAACCGATTCTTTCCCTGACAGGAAGTGTTTAGGGTGGAACAGGAGGAGTTCCTGTGTTCGGATCGTGGTTCTCGATTAGAAGAACCAGGTGAATATTTTCTGTTCTTGAAACTTTTGCTGTTTGTGTTTATTTGGTTTCTCTGAGGATCAGAACGTTGAAATAGTTCTTTTAAACATGTTCTGTTCTGTCAGAAACAACCGGAGAACCTTTACTGTAACAGTAATCTGATTACCCTGAGTGGTGCTTTTATGTTTGTTCTGTGTTGTAGGAACCCTTTGTTTATATTAGTGGAACTTTAGAACCTTTTTAATCACTGGATGAATAACTGGTTTCTACGACCAAATAAAACCTATATTAATATTAAAGTATTTATAAAACTAGACTCTGAGTCAGTTAAAGGTTTTAACGAGCCTTTAAACCTGAAATAAACTAAAAGAGAACGGATCTATCGGCTTTGTTCTCCTCTGAGCTGAATGAATGAAAACAGTCCGAAGCTTCAGCTGCTCAGGAAACCACCGAGTTACCTGAGCGTAATGTTCAGGTGTTAGCAGACAGCTGCAGGACGACAGACTGACCTGTTTATTCAACACAAACCACAGAAGAAGAGCGGGCGAGAGACACTCACTCAGCTCTCTCTCTCCCTGTTCAAGCCTTTAAATTAAATTCAAAATCAGAAAAACTCACCTGAGCAATTCCAGAGATCACCTCCGTCTGATCAGAGCTGGCTCATTCTGAGTGTGTGTTCACGTGTCGTCAGAGACCCGTGTGTGTGTGTGTGTGTGTGTGATCACATCATATCAAACTCCAAAGGTTCTCTGTCCTGGTGTTAGCTTTACGAGCTGCTGGACGTTAATGTTTAACCTGCTGCTATCTGTGGACACACACAGGCTCAGTGTGTGTGTGTGTGTGTGTGGGTGTGTGTGTGTGTGTGTGTAGGTGTGTGTGGAGATCTTTGACCAACAGTATCTGGATCAGAGGCCTTCTCACACGTGTTCTGTCCCTGTTTGGACCCTCGGAACAAGTCTCAAACCTGAACTGGATCAGTTCTGATCAAACTTTATCGATCAGAACATTAAATTATTTTAACTGGTGCCAATCAATAATCTATAATCTGTGATCACTGAAGGTTTTTTGATCACATCCCAGTTTGTCTCACATCTCCTCACAGCTTTAAAAAACCCAAACAGACAAACAAAATTCATAAAACGTGTCAAACTGAGGTTTTAGGTCTTTAACAGAGTTTAAACCATCACAGGTTAGGATGGAGGATTTTTACAGATTTGACCTCAGAATGTTTATTTACAGTCTGATGATGTCACCGACTTTTAACTTCCACAGTCTCTCTCCACAGAAGAGCTGCTGTCTGCTGCTGACTCAGCAGATTCTGGGTCACTGGATCATTTTAGTTATATATTTCATCGTGGCTGCACTCATCCTCCTGGAGAATTTCAACGATTCTGTCCTGATTTAAATTCAGCAGGATTTTGGATTTCAAACCCAGAAAACTTTAACAAACAGGAAACCTGATGTTTGAGAGGAGGGGAGGAACTCCATCATCCAGGAGGAGCTGGGAGTAGAGCTGCTCCTCAGAGACAGGAGGCAGCTGAGGAGGTTCAAACATCTGCTTCGAATGACCTCCTGGACGCCTGCCTCTGGAGGGAGGAGACCGAGGGGCAGAACCAGAACCAGAATCCTCCAGGAGGAGCTGGAGAGAGAGCAGGTCTGGGTTCTCCTCCTGCTCCTGATCACAGACGAAGATGGAGGAAGTTCTCCTGCTGGCTGTTAACTGAGATGCGTTCAGGCACTGTGGGAATTCTCAGTTTTCTGTTTGAAACAACAGACTCAGTTCATGCTGAGAATCACTGATTCAGTTTCTACTTTTATTTAAAAACAATAAATTATTTGTTCTGTTTGCAAGAGTGATAATTAGACTGCATGCAGTCGGGAAGCTGAAAACTTTAGCACCAACTGATGCTGCACCATCAGGCGTTCAAAGAATATATGCACACCTGCATCTTTATCAAGGGCGAGCTCTTCATGTCAGACACATGAGCTTTGTTTTAACGGCTAAAATAAATACAGGGATGAAATGTGTCAGTACAAGTCATTTGTACATTGTAGTCAACATTTTTTCCAGATACTTGATCTGCAAAATGTTCTTTTATTTACTCTGGACCATTTTTAGTCCCGTCATGTTCGTACTGTAGAAAAACTGATAAGATGTGGAAGAAAAAAGAGCAACATGAGTGAATCTGCTGTCAGATTACAGACTTCCTCTGAAGTTGTTCATTGGAGCAAAGGTCAGGTAAATCCTGGAACGATATGATTATAACTTTATCAGTTAAGTGTAGTGGTTAGAAAAGGTGTATTTTTGGCTACCTCCACCTTCAGGTGGTCTGCGGTTGTTTGCCGCTCCTTTAGAATCGATGCCTCCATCAGCAGATGTTCATTTGGTGATAAGTGTGGAGTAGAATCGGTGAGTCTGGGATCCAGCTCATGGTCTTCTGAAGAAACCTGTGGACGTGTTTACCTGGATTACTTACACCTGGCTTGACAAGGCCACACCTCCTGAGCCTGGATTGGCCAGGTGAAACAGCCCTCAGGTGAGGAGTCGTGTTGTTGTTGTTGTTTGTTGTTGTTGTTTGTTGTTGTTTGTGTGAGGGTCTGGAAACAGCAGCAGGGTGTGATGACTCAGACCCACCAGCAGAGGGCACCACCTGCCTGCAGGTAAGATGCTGTTGATTCAGCTTTTCTCAGCTGAGTTCTTCCTGCAGAACCGAACCTGGACTCTGCTGAGCAAAGACCAGTTCTGGAACATCCTGCTGGTCCAATCGGTTCTGGTTCTGGTTTCATCAACGGTTTAACTTTAAAACTTAAAGTTATTGTTTGTTTTCTGGCTTCATAAAGTTGAGCATGTTATGTTGGTTTAGGTCCAGTTCGTGGTTCGGACCCGGTTCCGGTTTTGGATGGAATTGTTTGTTTGTTTTCTCAGTTTGTTTCTCTGAAGTTCAGCTCATTAAATTCTGAATAAGTGAGAGCAGCTGAAGAAGCTGCACAGGTGAGGAGGAGGAGGAGGAGGAGGAGGACGAGGAAGAACTAGTTCGGTTCCGTTTCGGCTTCACTTCTCCTCAAACCTCCAGCTGATTACAGACCCGGACCGGACCCGACCGGACCGGACTCACCGGGATCTGCAGCTTCCCTCCTCCGGATCCGGATCCACATTTCGGTTCTGCGGTTCGGTTTTGAACAGAACCAGTAAAAACTCGCTCCGGTTCTTCTGGACTCTCACGGATTTCTTCGGTTTGAACTTTAAAGAACCGCCTTCTTGGTTCCGGATCATCTTCTTCTCCTCAGATTGTCTCCGAACTTTGGTTCTGTCCGTTTGGATCTCACGCATCAGGTTCTCCTCCGGACCGGACTCTGATGGAGGTCTTCAGGATCAGGTGAATCTAGACTCAGAGGTTCCGCTTCTTTCTCATGGAAGGTCGGTTTGGACCTGGACCAGAACCCTGAGGAACCTCTGGTTCCTCTGTTCCTCCAGTTTTGACCGTTTCATGAAAACCTCCTGCCGGACCGGGTCAGGAAGCGGTCTATGGAACCTCACAGGGTTCAAAACCTGAAGACATTTTGGATCCAGAACCAACTTCAGTTTTTGCTTCTTGGTGGAACTTTAAACTCTAAGAAAACCTGAAACTGGATCTAGGTCCAGATTCTAGAAGAAAGTTCTGAGAACCTGGAAGAACTTATGGACCCTGGAGTCTCAGAGGTGGATCAGAACCTCATTATCTCATTATCATCAGGAACCTGAAACCTGAGAGGAACCTCAGACCCATCAGAGGACCGTGTTGGTCCGACCCCCGGACAGGTCCCGTACAGATGGGGACCCTGAGGGACCTGCAGTACGCCCTGCAGGAGAAGATCGAGGAGCTCCGGCAGAGGGATGCTCTGATCGACGAGCTGGAACTGGAACTGGACCAGAAGGACGAGCTGATCCAGCGCCTGCAGAACGAGCTGGACAAGTACCGCTCGGTGATCCGGCCTGCCACGGCCCAGCAGGTCCAGGCCCAGCAGCACACCCTGGTCCTGCAGCCGGACCAGCACCGCAGCAAAAGACAAGCCATCTCAGCAGAACCCACGGCCTGTGACATCAGCCAGCTGAGCCACGTCACGCTGCCCTGCTACCCCAAGAGTCCACAGTAAGTCCGGTTCTGCTGTCAGGGGGGTCCAGATGTTCCGAGAACCCTGCTGGGTCCTGAGTCCGTTCAGATCCACATCAGCTGCTTCAGTCAGGATCAACAGGAAGAAAAGGAGGAAACTGAATTCTGTCTTTAAGGTTTTAGTACAAAAATAAAACTAATCAAGGAAATAGAATCAACAACAAACAACAAAAATAAGATCAGTAAGAGTTCAGAGACGCTTTCTGAGGATCAAGTAATTCCTTTAAATGAGGATTTATTGAGATAAAGTAAAACTTGAATAATCTAAGGAGAAATAAGGATTATTAGTTTATTAAAACCGAAAGAATTCTTTGAACAAAATGTTTCAGTTTCTTATCCGCTCAGAAATTAGAGACATTTTGGTAAATAGTTCATTTTGGAATTTAGGCCCAGAGCCTGTAGAGGTCAGGGGTCAGGGGTCAGATTGGTCCAAGGTCACCTGAGGTGGTGGTGATGTTTGCAGCAGGAGTCAGGCGATGTGTGAACTACAGCAGTTCTGTCCTAACTTAGTTTCTCTTTACCGTTAGGCTGCCGGACTGAAGAAAAACGTTTTTCTCAGGCTACAAAAATGAAACGAAGACAAAACGAGGGAAAGGAAGAAGGTCTTCACACGACCAACACAGAAACCAGCTGAGTTTGGAGAACATTCAGCTGCAGAAAAGCTGAGAACAGTTCTCCTGTAAGATAATATTTGTTATTTATGCAGAACATTCTGATCAGTGATCCTTTCTCGTATGGTTCTCCTGATCCGACAGCAGTTTCTCCTGAAGGTTCTGATGTTTAGAAGTTTCTTGTGGAAACAAATATTGAGAAATAAATGTGGTTTAAAGGGTAAATTCCACAGAACTCCTGTAACTGGTCTCTGATCAGAACCTTCCTGTTGGTCTCACGTTCTCCTCCCACACAGACAGCGTTCTGCGGCCCGCCTGCACGTGTCTTATTTTAAAGCGCGGGGGCTGCTCGCCCACCAGCTCCCCTGTCTGCTTCACACGAAGCTGTCCCAGATCTGCCGCAGGCATCAGATGAAGACAGCAGGACATCACCTGTCCACAGACTGTCTGAGGACAGGTGCTTAGGAGCATTTATACCTGAGACTCAGAGACAGACTGAGACATGTTCCTGCAGCAGCGCTGAGACACTGACAG
>NC_051446.1:27313166-27320386 GCF_001649575.2 Kryptolebias marmoratus
GAAGACACTGTCAGGAAGACACGGACAGGAGACAACTTTACCAGGAAGAAGTAAGACATAATAAAGCCGAAGTGTATTAAAAAAAAATAAAAACTTTTTGGGAAAAAGTTGAAAAGTTCAAAATCCATCAACTTTCTTCTCTAAGGTCCAACAGGAAGTCAGGACGTCTTTAGGAGCCAGGGACACGAAATCTGCCGAGTCACTGGTTGCCATGGTGATTCCCACTGAAGATAAAAATATCAACATTTGGATGAAGAAACTGGAGAAACTGTGGGAATAAAAAATTTTAAACCGTTCAGACAGCTGAGAGTCAGAGAGACGTTCTGAGGAAACATCTGTAAGAATCCTCCATCTTCACCTGAGGTTCTTTAAAAACTGTTCAACATCTGAAACCTCGGTTCAGTCATTAAAGTCCAACTTCCTGTTTAAACTCTGAGCTGTAGAACTCCAACAGGACCGGGTTTAGAGCTCCAACAGGACTGGGTTTAGAGCTCCAACAGGACTGGGTTTAGAGCTCCAACAGGACTGGGTTTAGAGCTCCAACAGGACCGGGTTTAGAGCTCCAACAGGACCGGGTTTGGAGCTCCAACAGGACCGGGTTTAGAGCTCCAACAGGACTGGGTTTAGAGCTCCAACAGGACCGGGTTTAGAGCTCCAACAGGACCGGGTTTGGAGCTCCTTACAGAACTGGGTTTAGAGCTCCAGTCTGGACCGGGTTCTTTGGAGATCTCCATCCTTGATGTTCTGCTGTTGGAGCTCTCAGTTCCTGTTGATGTTTTTGTGTTTGTCTGTTTTCAGGACACTGGTTGGTGGTTTTGTCTTTATTTGTTTGTTTGTTTTTGTTGTTTTTGTCTCTGGCCGATCTTCCTTCTTCTGTAACTAACAGAAACGATACCAGCGGCTCGTCCATCACCGATCCAACCAATCAGCTGCAGCCGGTTCCTCCTGAGTTCTGTTTACGTGCACACATGAACCGTCCTCTGATGGATCTGAGCTCAGTTCCTCTGCAGGATAAAAGAGGACAGAATTAATTCTCAGGTGGACCTTTCAGGGCCATTTCTCTGTCTTCAGAACAAAATCATCTTTGAGTGTTTTCCTGCGGCGCCTCAGAGACAAATGTTCCTCACCTCAGCTCTGAAAATCCTCCCAGAACTCATTTGGGCTGAAATGTCAGCTGACCTTCAGAGTTTATTGGAGGGAAAGACAGAAGCTGCACAGACTCTTTGTCCCCAGATGTTCATTAAAACCATTAAAGAGAAGACAAACCTGTCTTCAGGAGACCTTTTAGCTCTAAAACATCAGATTTCTGCTGAAACCCATCAGTTAATGTTCCACTGCTTCACCTGGGAGATGGAAAGAATTCATACTTCCTGTTTCTGCTGCATCAAGACCCAAACCCACAGTTACTGATCTGACCCACTTAGATCAGAGGTTCCTGGTTCAGGTCCTGCAGGGGCCTCCGCATGACCTGCTGAGGAGCTTAATAAGACAACTGAGTCAGGGCTGTTGGGAACATCTGGAACATCTGGAAGACCAGGAGGTAGGACCTCCATCACTTTCAGGTCATGATGTGAAACAAACATTTCTGACATTCTGACTGAAGAACGTTGATTAAAGATCAGAGCAAAAGGTAACTCTTAAATTGTCCCTCAGTGTGAGTGAGAGGGTGAATGGTTGTTTGTCTCTGTGATGGACTGGAGACCTGTCCAGGTGTCCCCCACCTCTCACTCAGTGACTGCTGGAGACAGACACCAGCTTCCCTGAACGGAGAAGCGGGTAGAAGAAGATGGATTTGTTCTGCTGTTTTATTAGTTGTTTCAAAGAAACAGATCTTTGATTTTGAAAGTAGGATTTGTTTTCATGAGGTGAAAACATGATCAGAGTCTGGTCGTCTGCAGACTCATCAGTTAGCTCTCGATAACGTCTCCGTCTCTCAGAGGCATGACATCTGTGAAATCAGTCTGGATGTTCTGAATGAATCGCTCGTCTGTTCTTCATCACCCGGCTGCCATCGATCACACTCTCCCTCAGTGTTTACTCGCTCACACAGACGATCAGACCTGCAGAGAAAACACGGAGGAGTTTTAAAGATGAAGTTCAATCTGTCGTCCTGCTTCAGACGCTCATCACTCTCAAATAAAATCTTCAGGAAGGAGAGAAAGTCCATGTTTCTGTGGAAAACAAACAGGAAACCAGACAGAAGGATTCTCTCAGGCTGCTTTCATCTTGGATCAGTTTCCACTCCTGCTTTGACCTGTTTCTAACCTCCTCCTCTTCCTCTCAGGTCCAAGGAGCTGATAAAGGAGGCCATCCTGGACAACGACTTCATGAAGAACCTGGAGCTGTCGCAGATCCAGGAGATCGTGGACTGCATGTACCCGGTGGATTATGGGATGGACGCCTGCATCATCAAGGAAGGAGACGTGGGCTCGCTGGTCTTTGTAATGGAAGGTAACTGCTTTGATCCCCTGAGGATAAACCTGACTCGATCCTCTGAGGATAACCCTGAGTCAGCTTTGATCCTCTAAGGATAAACCTGACTCAGCTTTGATCCCCTGAGGATAAACCTGACTCAATCCTCTGAGGATAAACCTGACTCAATCCTCTGAGGATAAACCTGACTCAGCTTTGACCCTCTGAGGATAAACCTGACTCAGCTTTGATCCCCTGAGGATAAACCTGACTCAATCCTCTGAGGATAAACCTGACTCAATCCTCTGAGGATAAACCTGACTCAGCTTTGACCCTCTGAGGATAAACCTGACTCAACTTTGATCTCCTGAGGATAACCCTGACTCAGCTTTGATCCCCTGAGGATAAACCTGACTCAGCTTTGATCCCCTGAGGATAAACCTGAC
This sequence comes from Kryptolebias marmoratus, assembly GCF_001649575.2. NCBI lineage: Eukaryota > Metazoa > Chordata > Actinopteri > Cyprinodontiformes > Rivulidae > Kryptolebias > Kryptolebias marmoratus. Next base: position 27,316,025 of record NC_051446.1, read on the forward strand.
TCGATCCTCTGAGGACAACCCTGACTCCGCTTTGATCCTCTGAGGATAAACCTGACTCGATCCTCTGAGGACAACCCTGACTCCGCTTTGATCCTCTGAGGATAAACCTGACTCAGCCTTGATCCCCTGAGGATAAACCTGACTCATCTTTGATCTCCTGAGGATAAAACTGACTCAGCTTTGATCTCCTGAGGATAACCCTGACTCAGCTTTGATCCCCTGAGGATAACCCTGACTCAGCTTTGATCCCCTGAAGATAACCCTGACTCAGCTTTGATCCCCTGAGGATGTTCAGAACATGTCTGCACTCATTAAAGTCACGTTCTTTTCTCATTTCACACTGTTCTAATAAAGGTACTTACATTTTGTTTTTAGAACGCCTTTCAAAATAAAACTAACAAGTTGCTTTACATTAAAAACATAAAAGACTCAAAGATAAAATAAGTCAAGGTCAAAGAAAAGTAAAAGTAATAAAACAAGCTAAAATTAAATTAAAAAAACTATAAAGTTGGATAAAACCCAAATAAAAAAGTGGTAAAAATGGCTCTATTGTTGTTTTAGGTTTTAGTGTGAAAAAAGGAAAGCTCCACATGGAGCCACCAAAAACTAACTTCCTGAAAAACGTTTCTGAGCTGCAAACTCAACAGGAACCTGTTTTAAAAATGTCTTTTTATGTCCGGGAGGAGACATTTAGAAAGATTTTGGACTTTAGGGAAGATTCTGGACGTTCAAGAGGATTGTTGGACATCAGGGAAATGTTGGACATGAGGGAAATGTTGGACATCAGGGAAATGTTGGACATGAGGGAAATGTTGGACATCATGGAAATGTTGGACAGAAGGGAAATGTTGGACATCAGGGAAATGTTGGACATCAGGGAAATGTTGGACATGATGAAAATGTTGGACATCAGGGAAATGTTGGACATGAGGGAAATGTTGGACATCACAGAAATGTTGGACAGGAGGGAAATGTTGGACATGAGGGAAATGTTGGACAGGAGGGAAATGTTGGACATCAGAGAAATGTTGGACAGGAGGGAAATGTTGGACATGAGGGAAATGTTGGACATGAGGGAAATGTTGGACATCAGGGAAATGTTGGACATGAGGGAAATGTTGGACATGAGGGAAATATTGGACATCAAGGAAATGTTGGACATCAGGGAAATGTTGAACATGAGGGAAATATTGGACATGAGGGAAATATTGGACATGAGGGAAATGTTGGACATCAGGGAAATGTTGAACATGAGGGAAATATTGGACATCAGGGAAATGTTGAACATGAGGGAAATGTTGGACATCAGGGAAATGTTGGACATCAGGGAAATCTTGAGTGAAATGTTGGACATTATGAGGATTTCAGCCTTTCAGGACCTTTTGGACATTCTGTTTTCGTCTGAGGAACATGATGAGATGAGGCCACCACTCTGATCAGTCTCAGGAGGAGTTGAGACTCAAACCTGGAACCTCATCTGCTCTTATTTTCACATCGAGCCCTTTTGTTATATTTGGAGCTGATTTGAGGTCAGTGTGTTATATAAGAAGCCTGTTTAGTAACGTGATCCTCCCACTGAAAACAGGAACTGGAGCTACACTCAGAAGATGTTGAACCTGCAGGAAGTCATGTTGTCACAGGAAATAACTGATTCATGTCCTTAGAATGAAATAAAGAAACATTTTCTGTCCATTTTAGATCGCCCTTCTGGATCTTTTGTTATAAAACGATGTTGGGATAAAATTAGCTTCAGAGAAAAGGTCTCCCCTTCCTCATTAGGCGTCACATGACCTTTTCAGAGAAGACCTGCAGACCTGCTGCTGTCACGTTGTTTCTTCAGGTCATCCAAAACCTTTTAGTTGCAGCGATGCTGGACTCAGAGCGTCTCGACAACAATCGTCCAGATGGTCAGTCCTGGGTGTCGGTGGGCGGCAGTGAGCCGTGTGAAACAACAGATGACATTTATACCTCAGTAAAAGCTGCTGGGTGGATAACACACATGCTGAATGTTAGCGCGCATCCGCACAATGTGAGAAATATCTTTTTATCAGCTTTTAAATTAAAGGCAGAGCTGCTTTTCATCACATTAATGTTAAAATGGCTCATCTTTTATGGAGTCTGGTGTGGGCGGTTCAGATTTGTGAGTTCTTGTTTCTAATTCTACTGCTGCAAGTTCTACTAATGCTAATACTACTACTACTAATACTTATGCTAATGCTTTTATGAAGTGTTTAGATGCCTTTAGTTTTAGCTAATGTTTTCCTGGTTTCAGCTAATGTCTCGTTACATTTAGCTTCTTTTAGTTTTTAGCTCAGTTTGTCTCTTCAGCTGTTTTTTTAATTTCTCAGCTCATAAAGAGCCATTGTGTCAGATCTGTGTTGATAAATGTTCTGTAGAAGCAGCCAGGTCAGTAAAACAGATTATTTTCTCTGCTGCATACGAGGCGTACCACAAGGCTTCACATGAGGACCTCTGTGTTTCTGTTTCTACTTGAAATCATGGTTTGCAGATGAGCGTCTGAGCCTTCAGATGAACCTGTCTCATTCTTGTGAGAAAATGAGGAACTCCTCTGAGGGACCTAGTTTGTCCAGAATCGTGAGGAAACCATTAACTGCAGCTGTGAAACGTGAGAAACCAGCAGTTTCTGTGAAAAGCCTCCAGCTGTATGACTCCATCTGCTTTGTGACAAACGGGTTTCCAGCTTCTTTCTGCTGAATGCTTTCTGTCAGGGACGGTCCTCACACAGAGGGATAAATGAGCGAGGGGGGTGGGGGTGGGGGGGCAGATGGCGACTAAATTTATCGACTTCTGTCACAGGAAGAGGAAGTGATTCCTAAAAACAGATCACAGGGAAGATGAATAGATAGCGTGTGTGTTTGTGTGTAAATCTAATGTTGTGAGGACATTAAGGGGTTTAAAGACTCAGGGGGGAGATTTACTGCGCGTATAGACACCAAACAAGAAGGTCTTTTTAACCGGAAATCTGTGTGAGATATGAAGGTTGGAGCCAGTCTGTGTGTGTGTGTGTGTGTGTGTGTGTGTGTGTGTGTGTGTGACACTCATTATTTCTGCGTTTGGAGGAGGAAACAGATGCAGCAGTTTTGTCTCATTACATGAAACACACACAGCTTTCTGTGGATGCGGTTGCCGTGGTAACATGTTGGATGATCATGTTCAGCTTTTAATATTTAGAAATTTGAAATAGTTTCAATTAAAAAAGGAAAATATGGAAGTATGGCAGAAAGGTGGGGGAGGAATGGAGGGAAAGCAGCAGATTGACTCAGACGGAGTTCAGTTAATTCAATTAAATGAAGACTAGAAAAATAAACATGTTAGAGAAAATTAAATGTAACTGAAAGTTTTATAAATCATTTTAAATGTCAAACATCAGTTAAAGAAAACAAACAAACACAGAGCGGAATAACAAAAGTTAAGTTTCGCACATTTTTATATTTCAAATCAAATATTTTCACCAAAGAGTCCCAAACTTCCTATTTAAGTGTGATGTTTGAGCTGTTTTTCTGAGTAGTAGCTGTAAAACCTGCTGCTGGGCCCAGGGAGGCAGGAAACAAACTGTTAGCTCAGGTCATCAGTTGCAGCAGATCTTCCTGCAGCTGGAACCGAAGCTGAAGGTTAACTGATTCTCTGCTTTGTTCAGATCTTCTTTCAGCTGCTGGTACCTGCAACAAAAGCAGGAATTAATTTCCACTCGACTAACGAGAAGCAGCTTCTTGTTTTAATGAGTTCCTGTCAGCGGCTGGCTGCTGACGGCTGCTGACGGCTGCTGACGGCTGCTGACGGCCGTCCCAGCGCTCTGAAAGCTCTCCTGCTGCTTTAATGAGCTCCTGAAACCTTACAGGAACAAAGACGGGAGCGGAGGAGGGAGGTCTCACTCTGACATCACTAACATCTGCTCTGAAAGATTCTGCTGGTTCAGGCGTTGGGCCAGAATCTGCAGCACCTGGTTCTGATCCGGAACTCTTCAGCAGAGGAGGTTCCTGTTCAGCTCAGGATGAATCAGAGGGCCCGAAGACCCCTGACTGTTGGTGTGAGGGTCCTGTAACTCAGAGGGCCTCACATTCAGGGGCCGATGTCTGCATTCAGGGGCCGATGTCTGTATTCAGGGCCCAATGTCTCTGCATTCAAGGCCCGATGTCTCTGCATTCAGGGCCCGATGTCTCTGCATTCAGAGCCTGATGTCTGTGCATTCAGGGGCCGATGTCTGCATTTAGGGCCCGATGTGTCTGCATTCAGGGGCCGATGTCTGCATTCAGGGGCCGATGTCTGCATTCAGGGGCCGATGTCTGCATTCAGGGGCCAATGTCTCTGCATTCAGGGCCCGATGTCTGCATTCAGGGGCCG
>NC_051446.1:27322982-27325275 GCF_001649575.2 Kryptolebias marmoratus
ATGTGTCTGCATTTAGGGGCCCGATGTCTCTGCATTCAGGGGCCCAATGTCTCTGCATTCAGGGGCCCAATGTCTCTGCATTCAGGTTCCGATATGTCTGCATTCAGGGCCCGATGTCTCTGCATTCAGGGCCCGATATGTCTGCATTCAGTGCCCGATGTCTCTGCATTCAGGGTCCTGATGTCTCTGCATTCAGGGCCCGATATGTCTGCATGCTCATGCAGATTCACTATAGACAGGACAACATCATCATGGCCAGAACCCTCAGCCCAATGGAGCTTCGGCAGACCCGGGTCGGGGACATTTGGGGCCAGCAGTCCTGCTGGTCCCAGTCTTTGGTTCCTGGCACGTTGAACTCCTTGTGTTTCCGTCTCTGCGGTTGTTCTTCGCCACTCTCCTCACTTTCCGTGCACCTTTTCTGTGAGGAACAGTTCCTGATCTAACGAGCAGCAGACTGAGAGCTGATTGGCTTGTTCACATCGTTAAATAAAAAAATAGCAGAAGCCAGAGGTTTATAAACCTTTTTACTGCATAATGATCTCTGCTGCTGCTGCTGTTTTCAGCTCTGAACTGAACTCAGATCAGTTTCTCTAACAGAAGCAGTTTGGATCATCAGGATCTGGTTTGTGGTTCCACCTGGACAGCAGAACCTGATCTAACATGATCTGCTAACAGGCAGAATTCAGACCAGAACAGAACCGATGTTTGGATTGACAGATTCTCTGAATGCTGAGTCAGCGTTTTTATTTCTGTGCGTTTTTCTCCTGCAGACTTTTTTAGCTGTTCATACTTCAAAACATTCGACTCATTCAGCAGATAGCTGCTGTAACAAAATATTTCCTTCATTTACAAATATTTTCACCATAGAAATCCATGGAGATCTCCTCAGCTCCTTCAGAAATTAGCTTCAGCTGCTGCCTCTGCTTGTTTTGCTGATCTGAACTTTTAGCTGCTGTTCTGCTACTTTCTTTTTTTATTTAGCTTTAACAGCCCAGATTTCAGCAGTCTTTCAGTTCAAGAGTCTCTTGGGTTGTTTGTGTTTTAGTTTGCTGTTTTATTTTGAAAGAGTATTTCCTGCCAGCCTGTTTCTGGGAAGGTTTGCCTCTTCAGGCCAGTGTTGGGTGTAAACAAGTGGCAGTTTGTAGTTTTTATTCTAATGTCAGCCTCATGTTTTCCTGTTTTTCAGCAGAGGCTGATTTGACTAAAAGCTGAGAGAAGCAGGTGTGCAGCTGATGGCTTGGAGCCAGGATGTGCAGGTGTTCTCAGGAGGAAGGACATCTGCTTTTCTGGAAAAAAAATGTAAAAAGGTTTAAAATGCAGAGCAACTGCAGAGAAGCTTTTTTTAATTTACTGAAAATAAATCTACCCTTTACCCTGGACTCTTCAGCTGATCTGGGAAAAAAATCAAATCTCAGGTTTGATGACTTTTAGACATTTTAACAGACTCTGATGATGTCAGACTCAAACCTCTATTTCTACGATCTGTCCTCTTCTTCTCCAGTTTCTTCATCCTGTCTTCTTCCACCCAGTGTGTCTCTGCTGGAGGACTGATGGTGTCCTCTCACAGGTCAGAGGTCAGAGGTCACACACCCAAACTCTCATTGACTTTCTTTGGATCTCAGCTTCAAACAGGAAGTGAAGGCTCTTTTTAACCCTTCATATCTCCTCCATAAACCCCGTAGAACCATCATCCTGAACCTGTGGGACCATCAGAACCTTCTGCTGTTAACGGGTCAAGAAGTTCTGTTCCGACTGACAGTTTCCACACAGAGACTATTTGTCTGAGGCTTACTTTTTACTCTGAGTTTCTGCCTGAACTGGTTCAGGGTCTTCTATATTACCCAGCATGCTTTTCTTCCTCCTGTGTTTCCAACATGGCCGCCCCCACACATCCTTCATGATGTTCAGGAGGATTCAGAGGAACAGGAAGAGGACTGGACCTGGACTTTCACAATAAAGCTCGTATCTTAAGCAGCAGCATGTTATCTCATTCATCATCAGTCAGATTTGATTCAAGGAAACCTTGATAATAAAAACTGTTTATTGATGAGATCAAAGAGTAACACCTGATTCTGTCCTCGCTGATGAAAGCAAACACTTTGATATGCAAAAAGACTCTTTTCCATTTTAAACACACTCAGAAATACCAGGTGGTGTGTGTGTGTCGCAGTGTGTTTGTGTGTGTGTGTGTCGCAGTGTGTGTTTGCATGTGTGTGTGTGTCGCAGTGTGTGTTTGTGTGTGTGTCGCAGTGTGTGTTTGTGTGTCTGTGTGGGTGTGCGTGTGTTTGTGTGT
>NC_051446.1:27325375-27336659 GCF_001649575.2 Kryptolebias marmoratus
AAACTCAAACAGGAAATAAAATGTTTAACGTTTATAATAAAAACTCAAACAGGAAAAAAAATGTTTAACGTTTATAATAAAAACTCAGAGGAGATTTGATTCTTTGTTCTGTTCCTCTCAGCGTTCCGACCTTCCAGGATCTCCAGGAGGAGACTATCAGTAAACTGGCAGACGTCATGGAGGAGGTGAGTCCTTCATCATCACCTTCATCCTCACCTGTCCAATCAGTGCACGGACCAATCAGAGGCTGTGCTCTGTGTTCAGACTCACTACGACGACGGAGAGCACATTATCCGGCAGGGAGCCAGAGGAGACACCTTCTTCATCATCAGCAAGGGCAAGGTCTGTCCACCCTCCTCTTCCTCACTGATGACCTCATCATTTCTGCTCAGCTGACTCATCCTGTGAACCCCGCCCCCCTTCAGGTGAACGTCACCCAGGGAGATTCGGCCAATCAGGAGATGGTCCACCTGCGGGAGCTCGGCAGAGGGGACTGGTTTGGAGAGCGAGCGCTGCAGGGGTAAGATCATGTGACCTGCATGACCTTTGACCCCATCCTGACACCTGTTTCCACAGTGCAGAGGTCAGAGGTCAGAGGCTTCAGACCTTCAGACTGCAGTGAGTCTGACAGGAAGTGATGTCAGCAGGTGTGACAGACAGCTCACCTGAGAGCGTTCCCGTCTCTGGGAGGACCTGCAGAGTCCAGATGTTTTCAGATAAAAACTACGATTCTGCTCCATTTGGTTCATTCCTGCTTCTGCTGTTTTTTCTCAGGGAGGATGTGAGAACAGCCAATGTCGTCGCTGTCGACACCGTCACCTGCCTCGTCATCGACAGAGAGTAAGTCGTCCTGTGGACCAGAACCAAGCAACGGGTCAGCAGGTAGAACCTGGACCTGTGATCAGAACATCTGATCTTCTGAGAGGAAAGCTGCTGCAGGTTTATTTAACAATGATGCTGCCCTCTGCTGGCAGTCAGGACAAACTACACAAACACTGTTCTGGAGTCCAACACAAAAAACCTGAACGGACCTGCTGGTACCACTGGAGTCCGAAAGGACCAGGAGACACAAAGATAGCTGTGACACCAAAAACACAAAGAATGAAGCTGATTGTTGATCCAAATAAGGTTTATATTATTTATTTAAACTTCAAACTAATTAGTAATAATCATTGATACGGACCGACTGTTCTCTGGGTTCTGACAGGTTCCTAACTGGACCTGTCTCAGCTCCCAGTACTCCCAGTGATGGTCCAAAACATACAGGCCATCTGACCCAAGTCCCTTTACTATCCACTGAGCTGCCTGAACCAGGACCAGGTCCCTACGGGTTCTGGTTCAGGTCTGACTCTGGACCTCAGGACCGGGTCTATGGGGACTCTGTCCTTTGAACCACAGTTCCTAACTGAAGCTCATGATGTCCCTCAGTTTGAGGACACTTTGGATGAAAATGAGTCTAAATTGGACGTCTCTTGTCTTTCTGTCCTCAGCTCATTCAAGCACCTGATTGGTGGACTGGACAATGTTTCTAATAAAGTCTACGAGGACGCTGAAGCTAAAGCCAAGTAGGTGAAAACTTCTGAAAACTACTCAGAACCATCTGTTGTTTTTCTGCTGCTGAATGAAAGAACCACAGAGGAACTCTGCTGTGTTGGTGTCTAAAAGCTGGAACAGAACCAGCTGCTCATGATGAACTCATGAAACGACAGATTCGGTATCAGGAAGAGTCTGATCAGCGATTTATTCTCAATTAATTCATTTGTTTGATATGAGTTAACATGTAGAACACACACCGCTGGTCATGTGACACCCTGAGCCCTGTCTCACACACACACACACACAGCAGGTGTGCTGTCAGTCATGTCTGTTGCTACGGTAACAGTAAACAGAAAACAGCTCAGTTTTTGTCATCAAAGAACCTAAATTTTATGAAGCAGCTTTATTTTTAACACTTTTTAATCAGTAACTTTGTATTATTTATAAATGGAAATAAAATCTCACCATAAAAACGTTTAAAAAGCTGTTGAAAACTTCCTGATCGTACTTTCAGGCAGTCACCTTGTCCCATCGTGTCCTCCTTTTCTCACTGACACAAACTAATTTTAGATTGTTTACATGTTGGCTCATCCTGAAACTGAAGAGCTCCACAGCTTCCAGGAAGTAGTCTGTTCCCACAAACCCCAGCAGAAATTTGGCGGATCTGATTTTAATCCTGCTTCTCATAAACTTCAACAAATTCTTTCTATACCTTATTTTATCTCAGTAAGAACAAACACAACCAAGAGCAGCTTATTGTTAATGACCTTCACATTCAGCAGAACATGAAGGTCATTAACAGTTAACTCTCGATGATGACCTTCATGTTCAGCGGAACGTGAAGGTCATTAACTGTTAACTCTCGATGATGACCTTCACGTTCAGCGGAACATGAAGGTCATTAACTGTTAACTCTCAATGATGACCTTCACGTTCAGCAGAGGGAACATTGCTTTCAGTTGTCTTTCAGGTCTCAGTGGGTTATTCTGGGCTGTTGGAACGTTCGACCACAGCTGTTGGCTAGTTGTTCTTGCTTCAGTTGTAGTTCAGAGGATTATCAGCCTTCAGTCCTGTCAGGGGGAGGATATCTGTGTTGGATGCAGACATATCAGACCTTGAAATTCCCTCTGAAGGCAGAAAGAAACCATCAGCTGCTGGACAGGTACTGAAGGAGCTGAGCCTTCAGGTTGGGACAGTTTGTCCTGCAGCCTCCTGACTGACAGCCAGCCTCTTTAATTACCGAGCTTCCTTTAGTGGGAGAACCTCTGAGCAATGTTTCCACCTCCTAAAATAGCCCCAGCAGCAGCAGCAGGGTCCAACCACTCGGGTCGTCCTCTCAGGTGCTGTTAGACCCGGCAGGACTCGACCACTGCAGACTGGAGGCTTGTTTTGGCAGAAAGGACGACCCTCTTGGAGGGTTCCCTCAGTTGGACTCAGAGTTACAGCCGAGTTTCCTTTGAGTTTACAGAAGAACAGAAAGTTGACTTCCATCGCGGTGATACTGTCCTGGATTCTGACAGCGTTCTGTTCACTTCAGGACCAGACCTACCTGTTAGCTTAATGCACAAACATCTGGAGGATCTGGAAACCTCACAGAACCACCGGTACCTCCACACCAGAACTCTGTGGGTCCACTGCTGCCCTCGGTCCTACCCCCGTCATGTAAACTGGACGTGGAGCTCCTCCTTTGAGACGACTCTCCTGCAGACTCTTTGCCGAACGTTCTCATGAGGATCAAAGAAGAGTTTGTGGTTTGATTTTTCGAAACGTTCCAGATTTTTTATATTAAACAGCTTGCCTGAACGTTTTTCTTGGCAGAACAGCAAACTGCAGGATCCCAGTTTCTCTGTCCGACCAGAAATCGGTACATTCCTGGAGGTGTTGCATTTTTCTGCTGTTAAAGTTGATTAACGGCAGATTCAGCCTTTTTCTGATCCATCTGAATAAATAAAGTGTGAAGATGAGAGAGTTGTTCCCCGTTCCAGTGAGGCGGCAGAGAGAACGCCTCACCAGCCTCCATTCTTCCTCTCACTCCTTCCCCATCACCTCCTTCTCCATCCAGACCTCCAAGAAGTTCCCGTTCTTCCATGTGGTTAAATGCTGCAGGTGTGACTGCAGGATTTTAGCTGATTTTCTATCTAAATGCTCCTAAAGTTTCCAGAGATGTTCCTAACATGGTTCCCCTTTTGTTTCCAGATATGAGGCAGAGAACGCCTTCTTCTCCAATCTGAAGCTGACTGACTTCAACATCATCGACACGCTGGGAGTCGGAGGCTTCGGACGCGTCGAGCTGGTACGATCGGATCCCTCAGATTATCAGTTAACCGGGATCAGTGAGTCACAACAGTTTCAGACCAGTTTTTAATCAGTTTCAAACCAGTTTCAGGCCATTTTCAGACCTGTTTCAGAACAATTTAGAGCTGTTTCAGACACATGTCAAAGTAGTTTCAGATCCAAGAAAAACTTCCAGAATCAGAAAAAAAATCATATTTCGAGCAACAAATCAAAGATTTGCAAAGTCTGAGCACATCTTTAAAGCTGGAGACATCAGAAGTATCATTTAAAACCTGTTCAGGTGATTTAAAAGGTTTTTGTGTTTATAAGTTTAGATCTTAAATGAGTTTCTCTTAGACTTAACAAGTTTCTCAGATTAAAACTTCCTTTCTGCCCTTTGGTGCTGAGCTTCATTCAGATGGTTCGATGAAACATGGGCCTGTCCAGTCCGGCTCCTGAGGGCTTCTGTCCTGCATGTTTTAGATATTCCTCAGCTTCAACACACCTGTCTGTAAATAAACGGGTCATTAACAGGCTTGTGCAGAACTTAAGGACATGCTGAAGATGTTAAATCAGGTGTTGGAGGAGGAAAGTGGCCCCTGAAGACCAGGACTGGACCTGAGATGGAGGGATGATGTTGGTGGCGCAGTGCAGATCCAGGAATCGGGTTTCTCTGCCGCAGGAGGCGGGGCTTGAGGTAACTGTCGGTTAAAGGGAAGCCCTGTGGAGGATTTGTCCAAAAGCAGGAAGGTAGTCCCCGCTCAGGGTCTCCCGGCAGTCCTGGGGAGGTATTTTTAGATGTTCAGTCAGAGAGTAACTCTGATCTGTGGAAAGAGCTGACCTCTGACCTCCAGAATGCCTGTCTGACCTGAACAGAGTGCCGATGACTCACTCAGAGTTTCCATCATGTGACAGCTCGCACCGAATCCTCTGTGAACTTTTAATGATGTGGATCATCATCAAAACTCTGGAAATTTGACTCACTTTGGGTTTTTGGTCCAACATGTTTCCTTCACTGATCTGCAGTAAATTCTCTCCTAAATCAGGTGTTAGCTGAAATTCTCCAGCTGTTTACACTAAACTTAACACAAAAACAGCAAATGGAAGTTCAGTATGGACCAAAATGGTTCTGGACCCCTGATCTGTTGGACTTGTTGACTCTTTTTGTGATCAGATCATCAGTTTTGGTTTGAAATGAAAGAAGACTTTTTCTCCCAGTCAATCAGAACATCTGACTCTCAGATAAAGAAGAACATTTCCAAAATGGCCCTCAACCCCAGATGTTTAGAGCATTTTGTCTTCACCTAAATCTTCATCAGTCTGCTGGTACTTTTCCATCTGTCCTGGAGGGGGGAGGGGGGGTTCTGTCAGAGCTCAGATAACAGGATTTCTACAAATAGAGGATTGTGTCATGATCATGATCTTTGAACGACACGGAGCTGTTTACACCCTGACTGTAGTAATGAAGAACCAGCTGCAGCTCCTGTTCTGCTGCCTCACTGTGGAACACACTGTGGAACCCACACAGTACTACCAGAACGTCTGTATCTGAACAGGCAAGCATTTTTGAGAAGCATCCTTGTGTTGCCATGGCAACATAAATAGTAATACAACAGGATGAAAGTAAAACAAATGAGAACATTTTGAATATTGTTGGTTTGATGCAGCTTCTGCACAAAAATCAATGTTGGAGTTCAGTTCTTTGATTTCCAAGCAGAAACAGAAGTCTTCACACTCAGGCCTTCAGTGTTTCCTCGGTGACTTTTAACACCAACATGAGTCCAGCTGAGGCACCAGATCAACATCCAACTGGTGGTCTTCTTTCAGGTGCAGCTGAAGAGCGAGGAGGCCAAGACCTTTGCCATGAAGATCTTAAAGAAGCGACACATCGTGGACACGAGACAACAGGAGCACATTCGCTCTGAGAAGCACATCATGACCGAGGCTCACTCGGACTTCGTCGTCAGGTCAGTAGGTTGTGTTTTACATTGGAACTCATTTAGACCAGCAGGGGGCAGCACTGCATCCAGTGAGGTTTACACCAGCAGGGGCCAGCACTGCATCCAGTGAGGCTTAGACAAGCATGAAGGCAGCACTGCATCCAGTGAGGCTTAGACAAGCATGAAGGCAGCACTGCATCCAGTGAGGCTTAGCAAAGCATGAAGACAGCACTGCATCCAGTGAGGCTTACACCAACATGGAGGCAGCACTGCATCCAGTGAGGTTTACACCAACATGGAGGCAGCACTGCATCCAGTGAGGTTTAGACAAGCATGAAGGCAGCACTGCATCCAGTGAGGTTTACACCAACATGGAGGCAGCACTGCATCCAGTGATGTTTAGACCAGCAGGGGCCAGCACTGCATCCACTGAGGTTTAGACCAGCAGGGGCCAGCACTGCATCCAGTGATGTTTAGACAAGCATGAAGGCAGCACTGCATCCAGTGAGGTTTAGACCAGCAGGGGCCTGCACTGCATCCTGTTTTCCAAATAAAAAAAATTAAATCACATGTTGTGTTTGTCTGGAGCTTTAAGTTATTTGAATGTTTGAGCTGGAAGCTGCAGAGTGGACCTTGTTGCTGTTTGACTTGTTGCTGGTTGACTTGTTGTTGCTGGTTGACTTGTTGTTGCTGGTTGACTCGTTACTGACTCGTTGTTGCTGGTGTTCAGGTTGTACCGGACCTTTAAAGACAGTAAATATCTGTACATGCTGATGGAGGCGTGTCTGGGCGGAGAGCTGTGGACCATCCTGAGGGACAGGTAAGCTGCTCACCTGTATGAATATTGATCCAAACAGATTCCAGCTGAACCGGTTCTGGTTCTGATACATGTATGAACACTTACAGACAACTGGAAAACCCCTGGGACGTGATTAAACTGCTAAAATGTGAAGTTTTTCTTTTCTCATGGATTTTGTAAACAAATTAGTATTTTTAAGAAGTATTTTTACTTAAAGGTAATTGTTACTGGCTTGATGAAGGAAATATTTACACCTTAGCAAAGAACAAGTTAATATCTGTGTTAAATAATTAGAAGATTTTTTTCATTAGCTATAATTTGTTCTTCTGTTTCTTTTTATTTATTCAAACTTCTTGTTAGTTGTTTTTATAAAAGTGTATTTGACCTCAGAGGTTGATTTTTGTCTAAACAATTTTAGAAAGAAAAACAGTTCAAAAATATTTCAAATGTTTTTATTTATAGTCATTTTTAACATTTATAGTTTATAGAAGTTATTTAAAGATGTCTTCCTTTATTTTTTTTCATTCTTTATTAATATAATAATTACCATAACTTTTGATTTTTGTATTAAAAACTGTTTGGATTAAATAATTTGTGTCTTTTATTGTTCTGTAAACAAGACGACAAATGTTTTCTTGATCTGAAGGAAAAGTGTGAATAAAAGCTCAAAGTTTAAACTCCTGAACGAGCAGAACCTCCTCTGATTATCTTTGGTTCTGTTGGTTGCAGAGGTTCTTTTGACGATTCAACCACCAGGTTCTACACCAGCTGCGTGGTCGAAGCGTTCTCCTACCTGCACGCCAAGGGCATCATTTACCGAGACCTGAAACCGGAGAACCTCATTCTGGACAGCCGAGGATATGCCAAGCTGGTACGTCTGTTATGAGCTCGTCGTTTCCTGAAGTTCCTCATGAAAAGACTGGAAAGCTGCTGAGTTTGGAAAGTCGGCCTGACTCTCTTTTCCAGGTGGACTTTGGTTTCGCAAAGAAGATCGGCATCTGTAAAAAAACATGGACGTTCTGTGGAACGCCGGAGTACGTCGCTCCGGAGATCATCCTCAACAAAGGTCACGATGTCTCAGCAGACTACTGGTCCCTGGGAATCCTGATGTACGAGCTGCTGACCGGCAGGTGAAGACCGGAACACCTGAGTCCAGATCAGTCCTAAGGGTTGTGTTCAGAGTCCTACAGTCTCTGTTTGTGTCCACAGTCCTCCGTTCTCAGGTCCAGACCCGATGAAAACCTACAACGTCATCCTGAGAGGCATCGACATGATCGAATTCCCCAAGAAGATCACCAAAAACGCTGCCAACCTCATCAAGAAGCTCTGCAGGTAGGGGGCGCTGTTCCCCAGAGCAGAACCCTCTGCCGTCAGCTCCAGGTCCAGTGTTTCACCGGGTTTGTTTGTGTCCACAGAGACAGTCCCTCAGAGAGACTTGGAAACCTGAAGAACGGCGTGAAGGACATCCAGAAGCACAAGTGAGTGAGCCGAGACATGTCCACGTCCATGTCCACATTACGAGTGCAGTTTATTAATGTTTCTGTCTTCAGGTGGTTTGAAGGTTTTAACTGGGACGGCCTGAGGAAAGGTACTCTGACTCCGCCCATCACACCTGAGGTAGGGAAACAGGAAGGTCACCTGTTTGATGACCGATCAGCTGAACGATAAGATGATTGTAAACCAGTTTGGATCAGAACCTTTCATTAAATAAAGAACTTTCTGACCTCAGTGGTTAAATCTGATCTTCATTTTTGGTGTCCAGGTCTCGTCTCCGATCGACACGAGGAACTTTGACAGTTTTCCTGAGGACACGGACGAGCCGCCACCTGACGATAACTCTGGATGGGACTACGACTTTTAAACCCGGCCCGGACTCTGAGACGTGATGTGGACCAGGTGAAGCAGTCAGTAAAACAGTTTGATCCAGTTACTTCCTGCATGAAGGTTCTGATCAGTCCACAGCTTCAGGCTCGGTTCTGGTGCTGAACGTTAAGCCTCTGACATCATCGGATCTGCTGGTTCTTTGGAAGTTGTTGGAAAGCTGTTGGAACCGACAGAAAAGATTTCTCTTTGGTATGCCTCGTTTGTCTCCAGAAGAACATTTTGGAAGTTCTTCCATCAGCAGGTGGACCTCTGAGGTTCTTCTCTGTGCCCGGGTTATTGCTGCAGAACTTTATGTCCCGGATCTTCCTGCAGGACCAGAACCGATCAGAGCTGCTCATCAGTTCTGACAAGACTGGACTGAAACTCGTTTAGTTCCTGATGTTTGTCTTCTGGGCTTCTTCCACCTTAAAGAAGAAATGAAATCACTGCTTCCACCGAGAAGTGACGAAAAAACCCTGAAAGGAACGTGGAGAAAAAATCTGTAAAAGCTTTTTATCATCTGAAGAACTTTTCTTTTTTTTTCAAACTTCTTCAGAAACCTTCATCCCAGAAACAGGTTCTTTATTCCAGGCAGAAACTAAAACAAGAAAAAAGGTTTTTAATTAAATAAAGAGTAAACCCCAATAATAGAGTAACTTTTAATTTCACATTTAAAACACTTTTTAGAGATTTAAAACTCAATCTTAGTTTTATTTCTTACATGTTAATTTACATATTTAACAAGTTTTATACAGATAAATATTTCTGACCTTTAAGTTAATAAAACCATTAAAATTGAAGAATAAATTGTTAAATGTGACATTTTTTGAGAATAAAACCGTAATCAGAAAAGTTCCACCAAAGTTATATTTGTGTCAGAGAAAAATAAAAATCTGGAAACAGTTCGTTGGAATCTGAAGTCTGAAAACAAATCAGACGATCAACAGAAGTTTCAATCTTTCACAGCTTCCTGCTTCCTCTACTGCTTCCTGTTTCCTGCTTCCTCTGCTGCTTCCTGCTTCCTGCTTCCTCTGCTGCTTCCTGCTTCCTCTGCTGCTTCCTGCTTCCTCTGCTGCTTCCTGCTTCCTCTCCTGCTTCCTGCTTCCTCTGCTGCTTCCTTGGCATCGCATTTCACTGTTTTCATTGATTGGCTCAGACTTCAGGATTGCCTGTCAGACTTCAGGACTTCCTGTCAGACTTCAGGACTTCCTGTCGGACTTCAGGACTTCCTGTCGGACTTCAGGACTTCCTGTCAGTGTTTGGGACTTCCTGTTCCTTGTTACGTTTCAACAGTCAGAATTTACACAAAAACCTGCTGAAGGATCAGACGTCACAAAGTTCCGAGAGGAACCCTGAACTATCAGAATGCCGAAGTCCAGCACAATCCAGAACGTTAAGACTCTGGGGTCTCTGGGTCGTGAAACCTGACTCTGTTCTTCAGAAAACTTTATGCTCTTCATTAAAACACGACTGAAGACAGAAACATCACCCATCGACTAAAACTCAGCATTGAACCTGGAGCAGGACCGATGAGACCAGACAGATTCTGGTTCTGGGACTGCAGACATCTTGGTTCTGCTTCCTACAACCAGTGAAACGTCTAGGCTTGATGGTTCTGATCCGTCAGAGGATTATCTGTGGCCTGGTTGGTGGATGTGGAGGTTCTAACAGGCTTTACTGACCCCCCTCCCCCCCGACCAGGTTTAACTTCCTAACAGACCAACTCAAAGCCACCATGATGCCTTCACTCACTGAACTTCCAGAAACATAGTCATAGTTGAGATCTCTGGTGGTTCTGGTCTCTGGTGGTTCTGGTCTCTGGTGGTTCTGGTGGTCACACAGCTCATTAGAAACTGATAAATATCCTGCAGCTTCACTGACGAGATGTTAGCGTGTTAGGCTGCCTGCACAATGAGACCTGAGATCTCAATGGGACTTGCATGGTTAAATAAAGGTAAATAAATTTTAAAAATAAAATATAGATTCAAAACTGCAATTTGAACTTCGAGCCAGTAGATGGCGCTGCAGACGTCTCTCTGGACTTCCACTTGATTTTTGCTGCAGGTTGATGATTGTGGGGTTAACATTAGAAGCCATGTGACAGTCAAACAAAGACGTGTTTTGCATGCGAACAGACGTGTAGTTTCCTCCTTTACTTGCTCGGGTTGAAAAGTGACTCAGCGTTTTTTAGAATCTCTGACTTATTCTCTTTTTTGTGGTTAAAAACTGTTCTGTATGAGCCGTTTGATTTTTCTGATATTTCTGTAAAATGATTCGTGGAGTGACATTTCTGTGACAGCTGTGGTTACAGTGCTCCTCTTCACCACCAGGGGGCAGAGTGGAGTCTGATGTCTGCAAACTGGGCAGAGCTAAGCAGTTAGCCTAGCTTAGCATAAAAACTGGAGTCAGAGGAAAGCAGCAGGATGGGATTTTTCTTTTTACCAGAAGGTAAAAAGTTTGTAAGAGGATTTATCTGTATATTCTGGAATATGTTTCTGTTTGTTTTAATGATGCTGGTGGGTGTTGTTGCCATGGTAACTGGATGAAGAACTTTTTGGATCCGACTGTTCAAACTTTAAATAGTGTCACCAAAGCAGGAGGACGTTAGGAGAATAAAAGCTTTCAAATAAACAATGTTTTTTCTGTTTATTATGTCTGAGGTCAGAATTTAAATGGTTCTTGTCTTTATTGTTCCAAGTTCCACAGGAAAATGAAATAAAGTTTATTTTTGATAAAATCATTTCATCTTCATGTTAACGTAAAAACACTCGACTTTAACGACTTTCTGCAAACCGGTGCTGAAAGCCTAAAGACCTGGTCTGTCTCAGACCACAGTCCTGGTCTGTCTCAGTCCTGGTCTATCTCAGACCTC
>NC_051446.1:27336759-27338233 GCF_001649575.2 Kryptolebias marmoratus
AGTCCTGGTCTGTCTCAGACCTCAGTCCTGGTCTGTCTCAGTCCTGGTCCAGGTTTTATCTAGTCTCTGTGGGTCCTCAGAGTCTCCTGCATGTTTTGACAGCTGAGATCAGGTCAGCTGAGGTAACTGATGACGTCAGGCGAAGACAGGCACAGCCCTCCTCTTCCTCCTCCTTCATTCTTCATCCTGCGTTTTTATGAATGAGACAGTGATGTCATTGTCAGGCCCCGCCCCCTCTGATGCGGGAAAAACCATCACAACAAGATCTGCTCCCTGCATGTCACCCTCCTCCTCCTCTTCCTCACAGGGCTGAGGATGACTAATCCAGGCAGGGAGGGAGGCGGGTCGAGAGAGGAGCAGAGAGAGTGGGGGAGAGAGAGGGTGAGGGTGGGAGGAGACCACCACCATCATCACTGTCCTCACCATCCTCATCCTCAGTGAACGTGCAGGAGAGGCTGAGCTCATTCTGATGGGAGCAGGCTAATTCCTGGATTTACTGCAGCTGAATGTTTCTCCATGCTCCTAGAATCTACTGGAACAGACTAACACCTGGAACAGACTGACACCTGGAACAGACTGACACCAGAGGATGGAGGGAAAACGTTTACCTTTCACCAGCTCACCTGACTAATCTTTGGATAAGGGGGACAAGTCTTTCTGGATCAGACTAATTCCTGTATAGAGGGTGGCTGAGGATGGGACCTGGCTAAAATCTGAATTCATCTCAGTGACAGCGCTGCTGTCTGTGTTGGACACAGTCCTCCTGGGACCTGGCTAATCTCTGCATCAGAGTGTCTGCCATGTTCTGTTTCTGCCTGCAGAGTTCCCTGCTCAAGCTCCAGGCGCTGGACGTGGACGGGGGGACATCGCTGGGGCCGTCCCCAGAGGACAGCCCCCCTCCCCTGGGCAGCAAAGAGCTAAAGACTCCCGGTGTCCCTGCTGAACTGGGGGGCAGGACAGCTGCTGTCTGCCACAGAGAGACAACAGACGAGAACAACCCCCCAGGTACACCTGACCTCACCTGTTTGTTCTCACCTTTTCTCATCTGTTTTTCCTCACATGTCCACCTGTCTGACCTCACCTGTCTAACTGTCTGTCCTCTCCACCTGTCTGACCTCACCTGTCTAACTGTCTGTCCTCACATGTCCACCTGTCTGACCTCACCTGTCTAACTGTCTGTCCTCACATGTCCACCTGTCTGTCCTCACCTGTCTAACCGAGTTCAGGAGTTTGACTGTAGACTAAAACGTACAGAAAATGAACGATGACTCAGCATTATTCATAATCTGCTCTTCTTCCTCTTCTTGTGTCAGCAGAGCTGCTGATGGTCCTGACCAGACCTCCACAGCCCCCCAGACATCAGCCGCTGACTCCCATCCATCTGGACCAGCTGCCCCCGGTCCCTGACGTGCTGCCCCCCAGCCCTCACCTGTCCCCCCAAAGGAGCAGCCCTGGGGGGGAGGGGGGAGGAGGG
>NC_051446.1:27338384-27345067 GCF_001649575.2 Kryptolebias marmoratus
TTGGGTCTGGTTACTGGGACCATTGGGTCTGGTTACTGGGACCGTTGGGTCTGGTTACTGGGACCATTGGGTCTGGTTACTGTTGATGTGATTTAAGACTTTGGACTTGTTGGTCTTGTTGTACTCAGCTGGTCCTGATGTGGGTCTTGATGTGCTGTTGGCTTGGAACTAGACATTAGGTCTGTTGTTTGTGGTGATGGAAAGTATTTAGGGTCTGCGGACCATGATCTGGGTCTGAATTTGTTCCTCCTCAGCCCGATGTAGGTTGGGAGTTGAGTGTTCCTTGATTCGGGTCTTGACTTGAAGTCTGCTGAGCTTTTATTTGGGACTTGGGATTTTGAACTGAACAGTTTCTGTTCTTCTGGTTTCTTGTTATAACTAAAACATGTTTAGAGTCCAGAGACTCTCAGCTGAGTGATGGGGGGGGTCTGATATTAAAGAATAAATCTGGTTTTGAAACAGTCCAAGACCCTCCTCAGCTGAAAGAGTTCAGTGATGAAAGTCAGCAGGATCTGGGGTCCGGTGGGGTCTGGGGGGACAGGATCTGATCCTTGGTGTGTTTGTGTCGAGGTCTGGGGGGGTCTGGAGGGACAGGATCTGATCCTTGATGTGTTTGTCTTGAGGTCTGGGGGGACAGGATCTGATCCTTGGTGTGTTTGTGTCGAGGTCTCGAGGGGGTCTGGGGGAGAGGACTGAGGAATCAGAGGGCGAGTGTCCCCCCTCCATCCCGTTCCTGACCAGACAGATCCAGAACCTGAAGAGGAGGGTCCGGAGGTTCGAGGATCAGTTTGAGCAGGAGATGAAGTACAAGGTAACTGATGGTGTTCCTCCTGGAGCTGACTTTGGTTCATCTGGTTCTTTACATACATAGATTTTTAAAATTCATGAGTTTATAATTGTTTTTAATGTTGATATGATGTGGGTCTAAATATATTTTAAATGTTTTCCACTGATCTGAGGAGAATATCAGTTATTTTTAGGTGAATTAAAGTTTCTTTTCTGTAATAATTCTGTCTCCCAGCCGTCTCACAACGATAAATATTCCAACCCGGAGATGATCCGAGTCATGAGTGAACTGGCCAAAGCTCGCAAACAGCTGAAAGGTAAATAAAACACCTCGTCCTGTTTTCTGTGTCCATCAGGACAAGATCTGGAACTCTTTGAGTAAATCCACTTTTTACAGCAGAATCAGTTCAGATGGGAGGAAAATATCAGTTTATTCAATCATTCGACTGTTTCCTGTCAGAATCAAAACAACAGATTTCATGTTTGTCCTCTTTCAACCACAGAGCAGAAACATCCTGACAGCTTCAGGTTCCTCAGGTTCCTGAGGTTCCTGAGGTTCCTCAGGTTCTTCGGTTTTTAGTTCAGCACAGATTAGGCTTCATTTTGAACTTGAATTGTTAAAAAACTCTCCAAAGTTTCTGACTCTCCCCTCATCATCCAGACAGCTGGAAACCTGAAATCTTCTGAACTCGGATGGTTTCTGTGTTTCAGAGCTGAGACTCCGACAGTCGGTCTTCGAGACCAAGGAACCAGAAACTTCAGACAGCTGCAGGTAAACGGATCAGAACCACAACCAAAGTCTTTGTGAAGAACTCAACCTTTGTAATCGTGTTTGTGTCGGTTCCTGCAGGCTGGGTTCTGCTCAGGTCGGCCCGTCGGACCACAGGCCGTCTCTGGAGGACACGGTGGAGTCTCTGTTCAGGCACCTGAGAGAAAAGAAGCGGTCTCTGGGTCTCCCCGACAACATGAAGGTCTGTGGTGGTTCCTGCCAGGTTCTGTCCTAGTTCTGGTTCCTGCAGAACTTCATGTTCCTGTGTGTGTGCAGGAGATGACTCAGGCCCAGATGGTTTTGGAGAAGATCACTCTGCAGAAATGTCTGCTGTACTTCGAGAGCGTGCACGGCCGACCGGTAAAACCCGACAAGCGTCTGGGCTTTATTTCCTCTTTAATGTTTAATTAAGAATGTTTCATATTTCATGTCAAACATCAGGTTAACAGTGATAAATCCTCCAGGGTAAAGTTACAAAGATGGATAACTTTAGTTTCCCAGCCTGCTTTAATGACAGGAGCTGAATTTATCTGACAGGAAGAGAAGAAGTTTAGGTTTAGCTCCTGAACCTCCATGTGCTGCCAGCAGGGGGCGCTGCTGCACCGCTAATTAAAGTTCATCATGTTGGTTTATGTCTGAGTGGAAATCTTTATTTTATTTAAAAATAAACTGCTCCTTTCTTTAGTTTTAGGGAAACAAAGTACGGTTTATTTACTTCTGTCTTTGTCTCTCCTTGTTAGTGTTTGTTTTTTACTCATCTTTAAATGTTTTTATAGTTTAAAAGTTTTATTTTTACCTTTTGTTTACTTGTTTGTTGTTTGTCTTTAGTTCTGTTTTAATCTGTTGTGTAAAAGGTCTTTATAAATAAAGTTTGATTGATTGATTGATTGACAGGCAACAAAGCAGGAGAAGAACCTGGTGAAGCCTCTCTACGACCGGTACCAGATGATCAAACACCTACTGTGTGTCAGCCCCACCATCTGTACTATAGTGAGACTCACACACACACACACACACACACACAGATGGGATTTACATCATCGCCCACCGTTCGTGGTAGTGGGCGATCATGAGGACTGGACCGGGACCTTTGGACAGAACTTAATCTTTGATGGTTCTGCAGGTTTTCGCAGATCCTTCAGGATGTTCGATTCCTCAAAGTGTGGCTCTTTAGATTCATGGTTCGGTCTGATCCAGTCTGAGATTCTGATGGTTTGTTCCTCATGTTGAACAGAACTTAAGGTTCTGATGTTTTGGATCAGTTCTGCTCAGTGCAGCAGGTGGAGCAGCTGCTCCCCCATTAATAGAGTTAATACTGAAAGGAGTCAGTGTTGTCCACCCGTCCCCCAGCTCACCTGAACACCGGTACCTGTGGCCTCGCCGCTCCGCCAGCCTGCAGCAAACAAAAACAAACTTTGAAACTCTGAACCGCTGGGATCATGTAATGTCTTTCTGCTGAGCTCAGTGTAGATGATTCTTAGATTTAAATTCATCCTAAACACCGTTGGCTGGATTCGAGCTCCAGGTTCCCTCATGGTACCGACTGACCCAACACAATCAGGCCCCTATGATCTGGATTTGTCTCTGGTTTCAGATCAGGTTTTATAGACCTTCAAAATAAATAACTGGTTCTGGATTAGGACCTGGACCTGCTTCGGTGTTCTGGTCATCGCTGTGCTACAACATGTCCTCTGGTACAAACTTTAGGGACAGTCCTGGTCTGAAGCCGACTCCTTTAACAACAAGAACACAAAACCTGTTTTAGTCAAACTGAAGTCCAACAGAGAGTAGAACCTGTTTCTGTCTCTCAGGAGGAAGAGGAAGGTTCTGATGAAGAGGGGCTGAGCTCCTCTCTGGTCAGTGATCTGGTTCCACCTCCTCGCCGAGCGACCTGGGCGGCAGCCAGTGAGGAGGACAGCGACCGAGACAGCGACCCGGCCTTCGTGTCTCCGATAGACGAAGTGAAAGCCGTCCGTCAGCAGGCCACTTTCACCACCGCCAACCTTCACGAAGCTTCCAGGTGAGCCGTCAAATCTGCATGTCTTCTCTAAGGGAGCTCTTCTTCTAACCCGCCTGTCCTCCCGCCGGTCCAGGTCTCAGCTGCAGCAGTGTCTGCGGGACACCAGAGCCGAGAAGAAGATCAGGCGTAAAGTTCTGAAGGAGTTCGAGGATGAGTTTTACCGTCAGACCGGGCGGTGAGTACACTGAAACACTGAACAATCATGAGTGTCGTCCCAGTTTACCTCAGGCTTTACTGACGAGGTTTACCGTGGGTCCCCTCAGAACCTGCCAAAAGGAGGACCGCAGTCCCATGAAGGACGAGTACCAGGAATACAAGCAGCTAAAGGCAAAGCTTCGTCTGCTGGAGGTCCTGCTCAGCAAACAGGATGTCCCCAAAACCCCGTGAGGAGACATGAGCCCTGGATGTTTGACATGACTCACACACGTCCAACTGGTTTTAACGTGTCTGAGAGGTGTCCAACAAGAGTCCAACGGGTTTTAACGTGTCTGAGAGGTATCCAACAAGATTCCAACAGGTTTTAACGTGTCTGAGAGGTGTCCAACCAAAGTCCAACGGGTTTTAACGTGTCTGAGAGGTATCCAACAACAGTCCAACGGGTTTTAACGTGTCTGAGAGGTGTCCAACAAGAGTCCAACGGGTTTTAACGTGTCTGAGAGGTGTCCATCAAGAGTCCAACGGGTTTTAATCTATCTGAGAGGTGTCCAACAAGAGTCCAACGGGTTTTAATCTATCTGAGAGGTGTCCAACCTGACTCAGAGTTTGACCTTTTTGTGTGATGTTTGTCCAGCTGCCCCGTCACTGATCAGTTTTCCTCCACCTCCCTGAGGCTGGCTCTCAGAGCTAACAGGTCCAGGCAGTGCTGCCAACTCCTCCGAAGGGAAGTAGCTACTGACTGTCCCAGATGTTGTTAGAAGTCTCTAATGGCTGAATTTTAGCAGTGATTTATTTTAGACAGAACATGTCAGTGATGGCTTCATGTGTGACTTGTTAGCAGTCTGCAGCGGGGGGAACGTCTCCCAGAGTAAAACCACATCGTCTGCAGAGATCCTGAGGTTCCCCTTCCTCTTAAAACTGCACCTGGAGATCCTGTCCGTGAAAATCAAAAATCACCTGTGGAAAACGTCCCATGTGAAGAAGTTTAATTTCCCTTTGCTCTCTGGGATTATAGAGACCTAAAAACCAACATTTTGTTTCAATAAGACTAAATCTGGTGAAGACGTCTGACTTCAGATTAAACAGAAGACAGATGAAGATTATTTATACAGGAATTATTTGTCTTAAGTTCAGACAGACGTCTTCGCAGACGCACCTGTTTAGAGGACATTGGAGGACATTTGGACTCGCCGGTGTGACGTGGACTGAAGGGAGTGTCCCTGAGCGGGGACAACAGGTCAAAGTTCAACACAGGCACATATTCAGATGCTGTGAGGGTCTGGAGTAATTCATGATTAAATACAGACAAATTCTGACATATTTATCTCATTTTCATGAATATTGATTAAAGACACAATAACGTATTTCTGCTAAAGTTATTTGATATTATTTTGTCTTCTGATCATTTCTGTGGCTCTTCTGTTATTCCATTAAAATTCACTTTATCTAGACTCCATCGAACCAAAAACCTAAACAAAGTTCAGATATTTTATCCTAACTTTTGTGTATTTTTACATTTGTGCCTTTATTGATCAGTGAGGGATGTTGAGGGTTTAAATGTAGCTGAGATTTAAAGGGAGAAGCTTTTAGCTCCCTTTCCAAGCTGCCTCTTTTTAAACTCAACTGTATTCTTCCTAATATCTGCAAAAAGCAGTCATTGATGTTGTTGTTTGGGCTGTTTTACGCCGCCTGGGCTCGAACCCTCAGGATCGCCACGGCACCGACCTCAGAAGGAATCAGAAAGAAAAGCAGCAGCTCCCTCCTCCTCCACAAGCTAACGTCAGGAGGCTGAAAGTGAGGCGAGAGGCTTTTCCTGCTGCTTGTGCTCCTAAATGTGACTCAGCCTACAGAAATCAGAAACTCGTGTATAAAGACACTTTCTGCTGTTCTCCTGATGTCTCAGTGTCCATCTGGACTGACGTCCTTCTGAAACTTGGTCTTCTTCTGGTTCCTTAAACTGCTGAGTCATTGTTGATGTGGTGACCTGCTGCTGTGTTCCTGTACTGTGTAATCCTGGTCTGCCTGATACATTTCTATACAAACAAGTTTAAAATAAATATTTTTGTTACAAAAACAAGTTTCTCATTTTTATTTCACCAGAATATTTAGATATTTAACTAAATGAAATGGAAAAGAGACACATGGAAACATAATCACCTGCAATGAAACAATGCATTGAAAAATAGAGGACAGTCCACATTAGGACAGACGGAGACTCTGAACTCCAAAGAGAAAAAGTGATCCCATGAAAACACAAATGCCTTTTATATGAACTTATTCACCTTTATTCAAAGGAGTTCACAGGACGGGTAACCTTCTACCAGAGGGTTAACTGAAGTCACTGATAGTAGAAGCTGTCGGTGACTCGGAACACGTCAGACGAGCCTTCGTACGGCGTGATGACGGGGCGCAGGCCTTTCATCTGTTTGTAATGTCCAAAGTGTCTGATCCTGTAGGAGCCGCTCGGAGCCGCTGGGGGGATGTACCATTCAATGGTGGCGTTACTCTGTCGGTTTGAACCTTTCAGCCAGTGAAACCTGAAAGAACAGACGTCACATAAAGTCCTCGCTGACAGCTGGAGTTATGGTTCAATACAAGAAAAAAGATGACAAGGAGACTGTGGCAATCTGATGTGAAGAAAACTGTCGGACCTTACTGCTTCCTCCATCACAAACTACACACCTACAGGTCAACCTACCTCGTCTCCCATGATGCATCAGTGTGGACCACCTCCCAAGTTTCTGTTCTGTTATCATAAATCTCCACAGTGACAAAAGTTTTATCTCTCTGCACAGGAACACAGGAAGTTACAAAACAAGAACTAAAGCAAAGAACTCAAAGAATAAAGAAAAAAAACATCTTACAATGTCTCCAGAGTGTCGAGGGTTTCCTGCTACAAACGTGACAGAAACAACATCCCCCTGGAAAACAGGAAAGCTACTAAATTCAGAT
>NC_051447.1:0-1982 GCF_001649575.2 Kryptolebias marmoratus
TCTGCGAGTTCTTGTATACTGTTTGTTATTACCATTTAATTAAATTAAAAAAAAAAAAAAAAGATTAATGCTGGAGCATCATGCCTCTTGGGACTCCCAGCACCCTGCCGTGTAAATATTGAACTGTCTGGACTTAGGAACACTTACCTGTGGAAACCTACCTGTCGCTGCAGCTGGAACCTTCTCCTGGAACTCACTCCTTTTGGACTCTATGAACCTGTAAGCAAACAGAAAGAACATTCACTATACTGGATTTAATCTCCACCTCCATCTGTACCCAAGACTCACCCTGGTTTCCTTTCCTGCCGTTTCAGATGTACCAGACCCCGCCGCTAAATTCACCTGTGTATATAGTGTAAAATATTGTAAATAAAACCACTTACCTTTATGCTGGTTTCTGTCTGGTTCTCTGCGCCGCTCTTTACGACAACCCTGGGTTATGACAGAGAGTGTCAGAAAACATTTTAAGTAAAGGAATTTTAGTGAATAACCAGTCAAAAACATCAGTTTATAATGCCTCAACATATATGCACTGAAAAAATACATGCTGCATTATTTCAACAGCACCACAGAAAACACTTTTTTTTGTTTCTTTACCCAATCCTTTTTGAATAAAGTCACTGGGTGGATAAATGAAGCCTTGGCGTGAATTCAAACTGGAAGACTTCATCTCACCTAAATTGATAATGCCCATTCAATACTTTATATTTTATAATACAGACCTGGGAATATGAAACTATGGACTATTAGATTTAAGATTTTATCCTATTTACTTTAAGAGTACCATTCTTGAATTTAAATTCTATAGTTAGAAGTCGTCCATCCTCGTAGTATTTGGTTATATGTTTTCTTAATGTAGTGTATCTTTTTCTTCCAAATATAGTCAAAATTAATTAGATTTTTTAAAATACCTTTATTAGGGATAGATAGAGAGTAAGCAGGATAAATACATCTAGATAAAGATTCCATTTTGGTCAAAAATATTCTACCAAATAAATTAATGTTCTTTAGTAACCATAAATTAAGTCTAAATTGATCTTTCTCAATCACCTTCCATATATTTTGTTTTTTGTTTGAATCTGGATTTTTATAAATGAATATACCCAAATATTTGATAGGCGTTCTGATTGGGATATTGTAAACTTCAGTCAGATGAGTGGGATGAATAACATCAATTCACATTTGGGTAAATTCAACATAAGATCTAAGGCTTTTGAAAAGATTTTAATAATTTGAAAGATTTTAGGTGTCTCATTTATATTCTCCATGAAAACTGTTATCATCGGCTGATTGACTTATGAGGAGTTTTCCTAAAATATTAAGAGAGACAGTATTATCTAACAATATAATTGACAATATCTTAAAACTACGCTAAGTTGTTTATTATTATTTTAACAGTCAGAATCAGTAAACAAAAAAAAAAGTGACATACCACGTGACATAACACGGCTGGTAAAGGAAAAAACGCCTCCTTCATTTCCAGAGTGCAATAGTCCCATTTCCATATATGGTATGGGACTGATATATGGTCCGTCCCCTCACTTTTGTTTGTTGCAGCCAGGTGTACTTCCAATACTCACACTTCCACCCTTGTGTCCTTGAAATGCACGTTCATGCTGAAGGGTTTGAGTACGTAGTGTGTTCCAATTCTCCGGAGTGGTTTTTCACTACTCCCCCTTTGTGTACTATATTCGTTGTTAACATGTGGGGATGTGTTTTTCCGAGCCGTCTTTAAATGCACCATGAGCGCTGCGTGCGTCCATAAGGTGGATCGGGAGAGTTGCTGCTTCCCATTGTTGCATGGTGCATCAGAAATATGTTCAGCAAACTAGCCAGAGCCAATAACAAGCAAAAAACTTTGCAAAGTTTTTTCCAAACAAACCGTGTAAGTTGAGTAATGGTGTTCCATGCTGATAATGTTAGCTAAATGATGATCAATGTCAATATATAATGTTAAGCTAGTTAACAAAGCTATTAATGTT
>NC_051447.1:2169-11520 GCF_001649575.2 Kryptolebias marmoratus
GGGCCTTTCTGAAGAAGTGGAAATACTTGTACAGTTGCTGCTTACTGTGCCTGCCTCTTCTGCTGAGGCTGAAAGAAATTTCAATGGTCTTTGGAGGTAAAAAACCTGGCTTCACAACACAATGACACAGTCTCGGCTCAACAGTGTTGCTGTGTGTCACAAAGATAAATTAGACAAACTAAATAGGAGAGAAATTACTCAGCAATTTATTGTGCCTAATGAGAGGCGCAGAATCACATTTGGGTGCTTTACTTAGGTGAGATCAGTGCACTGCTACATATTCATGTTGTGGGAAGCTTCTTTGTTTCTGTGATAGAGGTTTAGGTAGAGATATCGGCCTATCACAGATACATATGTATATTTCATTCTGTTCTTCATTTATATACCATATATTTTTCATTCTGTTCTTCATTTATGTACCATATATATGTGATTATATATGTTTGTGCTTGCGTCTGTGTGTGTTGAGAACTGTAAGAACAAATAATCCTTCATTAGCACCCTCAATAAAATGCTTAGCACCCCCTTAGCACCTGCAGAAAAAAATATCTGGAGCCGCCACTGCATGAAAGTAAGGTGAATGGCCGGTGTGATGTCAGAGGGAAATTATGTGTCAAGAAGTGACATATAATTTCACATAATAAAAGTGGTATACTCAAAAAGTTAAGCATAAACACAGAAAATCAAGACAGCAAACAGAATCTTCTATCTCTGAGGTCAATGGGGAAGCAGATTCCATGGCAGAGTTCAAAATAGTCTTAAAACTGGTTAAAGAGGGTGCGTCTTTCGGTAAGTGGAACCTGATTAAACTTACTAAAGAAATTACCTCACTTGTGCTCAGAGACAGATCTTTATTGATCATTTATAACGATATTAAACAGAAAGAAAGGGCTCTTAATCTGAACAAAGTCCTGGGTGAAAATGTGATGGGGAAAATATTAGATAGTAGAAAATGTGTGCAAGGTGTTACTTGTGGCATTTCACCAGATGTGCTTATTGATGATATTAACTCTAATGTGTCAGGAGGGAAAGTAGTTGAAATCAAGCGCTTAAAAAGAAACATAAATGGAGAAAAGATTGATAGTTTTTCTGTCATGCTGAAATTTGAAGAGAGAACCCTACCTGATAAGGTATTTGCATTTTATCGAAGTTATGATGTTCAACAATTTATTCCTCTACCACTTCAGTATTTTAAATGTCAAAAGTTTAGACAAATTGCAGCAGTATGTAAGGGGAAGCAGAAATGTGGGAGGTGCGCGGGGGATCATGAATATGGTAAATGTGAGAAAGGAGCTCCCTTGAAATGCTGCAATTGTGGAGGTGAGCATAGTTCAGGTTTCAGGGGTTGTGTAGCCAGCAAAAGAGCCGTAGAAGTGCAGAAAATTAAAATACCACTGGGATCTCTTGTGTCTCAGCCAAAGAAAGTGATGGCTCTAAAAGCATGTAAATATGGTTGTCAGGAATGCAACAAGATCAGTGATGACACCACTTACGAGGAAAGAGGACTTCGTATTATTCATAGTAGAGGTTACAAATTGCACTGCCCAAACAGAAAGGAAAAAAATCAAAAAAATTGTGAAAGCCGCTCTAACATATTTTGACATTAAGAACACAATCTAGGAGTCAATCAAGGAGAAACTAAACAAGGGTCAGTCTTCTCATTCTCAGTCATGCAGTGGTGTTCTTTCTTCTTTATGTTAATTATACTCCAGTGGAATGTAAGAAGTATTGTTGGTAATGGTCAAAAATAAAATAAAAAATAATTTCAGATTTGACAGTTAAGCCCCATAATATATGTATTCAAGAAACTTGGTTTAAGCCCAAATTTGATTTTATAATCAAAGGATATATAGCATTAAGAAATGACAAAAAGGAAAGGCAAGGTGTGGGAGTGGCAACATATGTACAAGATGGTTTAAGATACAAAGAATAGGACAGAACTGTGAATCAATAGTTGTTAAAATCTGGACAGGAAATGATCAGGTTTCAGTGGTTAACTTTTATAACCTTAAAAAGAGATTATCCATTCAGGATTTTAATGGAATAAGAACACAAATTCAAGGAAAGACATTTTGGCTGAGGGATTCACCTATGGGTATTGATCACTTTTCTATTAGCATAACAGTTGGATCTGAAGTAATTAAGGAAGATGAAGGACAGATACTGAGATGGAGATTAAATCAGGCTAATTGGGATTTATTTCAATATTTAGTTAATAGACAGTGTAATAAATTGCATGAAAGAAGTTTTACTGATGTGGAGTTATGTAACTCAGAAATTGTGTCTAATATTATCTGTGTAGCTGAGGTCTCAATTCCTAAGACAGGGGGAGGAGGAAATAAAAAATCTTCTCCATGGTGGAATGAGGAATTTAGTATTGCAAAGTTTTTAGTTAGGTGTTGGTTAATGTTTTTGTCATGTCGGTATTAATTTTCTTACCCACATGCAAGAACACAATCAGGGGATCAGGTAGTGAACAATAATAAGTTTATTGGTTACAGGGAAAGGGGAGTGGGAGTGAGTTCTGGAACGGCTGACCAGGTTGTCTTACTGTCGGCGAGAAACTGCGGGTTAGAGTGGGAGATGAGTGGTCTCCAGGAATAGACGGAGTGTTTCTTACTTGATGTGAAGAAGAGTTGTTGTAGCTGAGCACAGACTGATAAGGCTTCGTTGGAGGGCGGACAGGATTGTTTGGGGCGGAGCGCACGGGGTCCAACTGGGTCCTGGTGTTCTTCCTCTCCAGCTGGGTTCGGTGCGGACCGGCAGACCTGTTAGCGTTCCGGGGGGAAAATCCACTGGAGACGGCCCGATGTCGGGAAGAAGGCGAGCACACGAGGGGTGGCGTCCAACTGGTGGCTCCAGTGGCGACGGGAATAGTCACGTGATGGAAGTGACTCACCACAGCGAGGATCTTAGGCTCTCTCTGAGCCCCGGTTATACGGCACACTCGGGTATGACGAGGAGACCGCTGGATCACCTGACAAGGAAGACAACAAGGAGTCAACAAAGCGCAGGAAACACAGGACCTTTCTCTGGAGCGAACGTTACCGGGGTAAGTTAACACTCAGGCGACGAGAAGCTGTCCAGCTGCTGCTTATATCCTCCTTCCAATCCCTCCAAACGAGCTTCAGGTGTGACTTCAGGGTTACCCCTGCAGCCTCCCAGGGGCTCTGAAACCCTGGCGACGTCTTGTGGACACTACAGGGAATGGCAGGTGCTCCAAAGAAAAACTCAAACAAAAAGACTAACAAAAACAGAAAAACACAAACCCTGACAATACCCCCCCCTCAACGGACGCCACCTGGCGGCCGAGCAGAGGACAAGGATTGAGAGTCCTGAAAGTCTCTTATAAGGGAGGGGTCCAAAATGAACGACCCGGGAACCCAGGAACGTTCCTCTGGGCCGTACCCCTCCCAGTCGACGAGGTACTGGTAACCCCTGCCTCGCCACCGGGAGGCAACAATCTGGCGGACTGAGAAGGCCGGGTGGCCATCAACGTCACGGGTGGGTGGAGGGGGTTCGGCCAGAGGGCAAAGGTCACTGGACTGAACAGGCTTGATCTGGGACACATGGAAGGTTGGGTGAACACGTAGAGATGGGGGAAGGCGGAGGCGCACAGCCGAGGGGCTAACAACTGCCAACACCTCAAAGGGGCCAATGAACCTTGGGGACAACTTCTTAGACATAGCCTTGAGGGGAATGTCGCGTGTGGATAACCATACCTTCTGACCTGCAGTGTATGTAGGAGCAGGGGTTCTCCGACGGTCGGGCAGGCGTTTATTGAGAGCAGAGGAGTTGTTGAGGGCAGTGATGGCATCCTTCCAGATTTTATGGCTTCTTCGAATGTGGTGTCGTACAGACGTGACCGAGATGTCCACTTCGTCGGTGGGCAGAAGTGGTGGTTGGTACCCAAGTTCTATTTCAAATGGAGAGAGACCTGTGGCCGCAGAGATGTGGCTGTTGTGTGAATACTCAACCCAAGGGAGGTA
Source organism: Kryptolebias marmoratus (assembly GCF_001649575.2). Classification (NCBI taxonomy): domain Eukaryota; kingdom Metazoa; phylum Chordata; class Actinopteri; order Cyprinodontiformes; family Rivulidae; genus Kryptolebias; species Kryptolebias marmoratus. The sequence goes on from NC_051447.1 coordinate 6,159, forward strand.
CTGGGCCCAATCGTCGGGGTTCGTAGAGGTCAAGCATCGCAAGGTCGCTTCTAGCTCCTGGTTCATCCGTTCTGTCTGCCCGTTGGTCTGTGGGTGATAACCGGAGGTTAAAGACACCTTGGCTCCCAATGCGGAACAGAACAGACGCCAGACCCGCGAGACAAACTGGGGGCCGCGATCCGAGAGGATCTCCTGAGGGATACCGTGTAACTTAAATACATGTTTAATTAATAACATGGCGGTCTGGGCAGCAGTGGGCAACTTACGTAGGGGCACGAGATGACAGGCCTTGGAGAACCGATCGACGATGGTAAGAATAGTGGTCATACCTTTAGAGGTGGGGAGTCCAGTAACAAAATCCATGGCGATGTGAGACCAGGGTCGTTTGGGTATGGGCAGCGGTTGTAAGAGTCCAGCGGGGGGATGATTTGAAGACTTGTTCCGGGCACAGACTGGGCAAGCTGAGACAAACTCCTTGACATCCTTGTGTATGGAGCTCCACCAAAACCGTCTGTTTATTAGCCCAGTAGTGCGGCTAACGCCAGGATGACCAGAGAACTTAGAATTGTGTATCCACTGGAGGAAACAGGACTGGACAGAAGATGGCACGTACATTTTACCTGGGGGGCAGGACTCTGGAGCTTGTTCGGCTTGTTGAGCTTGGCGGATGATGTCTTCGATCTCCCAGGTGACCGCTCCCACGGTGCAACTGGGTGGCAGGATAGGAGCTGGGGCCTCCTCAGAGCTGTCTGGAGAATAGACTCGGGAGAGAGCATCAGGTTTGACATTCTTAGAACCAGGACGATATGTAATGGAAAGGTTGAACCGGGGAAAGAACAGAGACCAACGAGACTGGCGCGGATTGGATTTCTTAGCCGATTGCAGGTATGTCAGATTCCTGTGATCTGTCCAGACCAGTATGGGGTGTTCAGCTCCCTCCAGCCAGTGGCGCCACTCCTCCAGAGCTAGTTTGATAGCCAGGAGCTCCCTGTCACCCACATCGTAATTTCTTTCTGCTGGTGTGAGTCTGCGGGAGAAAAAGGCACATGGATGGAGTTTATGGTCATGATCAGAAATCTGGGACAATACAGCTCCGACCCCCGAATCAGAAGCATCAACCTCCATAATGAACTGCTTCTTAGAGTCGGGCTGAACTAGTATGGGCGATTGTGCAAACCGGGCCTTGAGCTCAGTGAAGGCTGCCTCAGCTTGGGGGGTCCAGACAAACTCTCTCTTGCAGGAAGTAAGAGCGGTTAGGGGAGAAGCAGTTTGACTATAATTGCGAACAAATCTTCTGTAAAAATTGGCAAACCCCAAGAAGCGCTAAAGTTGTTTACGGTTCTCAGGTTTGGGCCAGTCTAGAACTGCTTTAATCTTATCTTCAGATGCTCTTACCTGTCCGCCCTCGAGTACGTATCCCAGGAAGGTTACGGATGGACGATGGAACTCACATTTCTCTGCTTTTACATAAAGCTTGTTCTCCAGAAGCCGTTGGAGAACCAAGCAGACGTGTTGTTTGTGTTCAACAAGGGACTTCGAATAAATTAGGATGTCATCTAGATAGACAAATACGAAAATATTAATGAAATCTCTGAGGACATCGTTCACCAGAGCCTGGAAGAAAGCGGGAGCGTTAGACAAACCAAAAGGCATAACTAGATATTCATAAAGGCCCATGGGGGTCTTAAACGCTGTCTTCCATTCATCACCCTTTCTTATGCGTAGGAGGTGATAAGCGTTTCTGAGATCTAACTTTGTGAATACAGTTGCGTCTTGGACAGGCTCAAAGGCCGAGGATAGCAATGGTAACGGGTATTTGTTTTTTATAGTGATCTGGTTAAGTCCACGGTAGTCAATGCAGGGTCGGAGGGAACCATCCTTCTTTCCAACGAAGAAAAACCCTGCAGCTACGGGAGAGGACGAAGTGCGAATTATCCCTGCAGCAAGAGACTTGTTTATGTAATCCTCCATGGTTTGTCGTTCGGCTCTGGAAACGTGGTATAATTTACTATTGGGTAGCGGGGCACCAGGCAGGAGGTCAATAGCCCAGTCATAGGGTCGGTGAGGTGGTAGAGATAATGCTTTATCTTTACTAAAAACTGGGGCTAGATCGTGGTACTCACAGGGAACAGAGGAGATATCAGGTGGGTCCACCTCTGCAGGCTCCGAAGGGGAAGTCAGGGCTGGAACGGCAGAATGGAGGCAGGTGAAGTGGCACCTTGTAGACCAGGACTCGATCTTGGCTTCGGCCCAGTCAATTCGGGGGTTGTGCGTAAATAACCAATTGAAGCCCAGAACTATGGAAGAACTGGCTCCGGGAAAAACAAAAAATGTGATCTCTTCTGTGTGGTTACCTGAGATTAACAGGCGTAGTGGCTTGGTACGGTGGGTGATCTGAGGCAGGTTCCTTCCATCCAGGGCTGATACACGGAGAGAGACTGACAGGGGTTCAACCCTGATGGCAAGTTGCTGGACTATTTCAGAGTTTATTAAATCTAGTTCACATCCTGAGTCGATGAGAGCTGACAGGGAAAAAGGTTCGTTCTGGTTAAAAAGAGTGACAGGAATGATAAGACGGGGCTTGGCTGTAGGTGGCTCCGGCAGTGTCCCCGTCTTCACCGCCGGACCTGCTGGTTTAAACGAACGGAACAATTAGCGATAACATGACCGGGCTCACCACAGTAGAGGCAGAGCCGCGAATGCATCCTCCTCTGTCGTTCCTCGGGTGTTAGGCGTGTGTGTCCCAGTTGCATTGGTTCTGGTTCAGTAGCTGAGGGAGAGGGTGGTGAGAGCTGAACAGAAGATGGATTACTGGAGTGAGAGAAACGTGAAGTGGTTCGGCGGGACCTCTCCCTTGCTCTGGAGCGGATCCGATTATCCAGTCTTATAGTCAGATTTATGAATTCATCCAGAGATTCCGGTTCGTCAATAGTGGCGAGTTCATCCTTGATTTGCTCATTCAACCCATGAAAAACAACGCTCTTAAGGGCAGTGGTATTCCAGCCTGAAGCAGCAGCTTTAATTCTAAAATCAATGGTGAAGTCTGACACACTCTTTTGACCCTGCTTTAACCCATGTAAATCACGGGATGCAGAAGTGTTCTCAGTCTCCTGACAAAAAACTTGTTTAAACTCTTTCAAAAACTCAGGGAAAGTGCATCCATAATTAGATGCGGAAGAAAACCGGGCTTCGGCCCACTCCAAGGCTCGACCCGTCAACAAGGATAACACATAGGATATTTTAGCATTGTCATGGGAAAAACTCTGCGGTGAATGATTAAAGATAATGGTGCACTGGAGAATAAAACCCTTGACCTTCTTTACATCACCTGAAAATTTCTCTGGTGCGGATGGACGGACCTCTGAAAACACGGACCGGGTTGACGGATCCGGAGCCGCAGTCGGAGGGGGTTGAGTACTGGGAACCTGTTGAACTGAATCCTGTAGGAAATTGGCAAGTTCTGTTAGTTTGCGGTTAGTTTCGGCTTGGCGACTTCCCAGCTCTCTTAACGCGGACTCGTGGGACTGAATCAGCGCATGTTGTTCAGACAGAGCCCTTCTGATTGTGTCCGCTGAGGTTGTAGTTTGGCCTGAGTGTTCTGTCATGTCAGTATTAATTTTCTTAACCCACATGCAAGAACACAATCAGGGGATCAGGTAGTGAACAATAATAAGTTTATTGGTTACAGGGAAAGGGGAATGGGAGTGACTTCTGGAACGGCTGACCAGGTCGTCTTACTGTCGGCGAGAAACTGCGGGTTAGAGTGGGAGATGAGTGGTCTCCAGGAATTAGACGGAGTGTTTCTTACTTGATGTGAAGAAGAGTTGTTGTAGCTGAGCACAGACTGATAAGGCTTCGTTGGAGGGCGGACAGGATTGTTTGGGGCGGAGCGCACGGGGTCCAACTGGGTCCTGGTGTTCCTCCTCTCCAGCTGGGTTCGGTGCGGACCGGCAGACCTGTTAGCGTTCCGGGGGGAAATTCCACTGGAGACGGCCCGATGTCGGGAAGAAGGCGAGCACACGAGGGGTGGCGTCCAACTGGTGGCTCCAGTGGCGACTGGAATAGTCACGTGATGGAAGTGACTCACCACAGCAAGGATCTTAGGCTCTCTCTGAGCCCCGGTTATACGGCACACTCGGGTATGACGAGGAGACCGCTGGATCACCTGACAAGGAAGACAACAAGGAGTCAACAAAGCGCAGGAAACAGAGGACCTTTCTCTGGAGCGAACGTTACCGGGGTAAGTTAACACTCAGGCGACGAGAAGCTGTCCAGCTGCTGCTTTTATCCTCCTTCCAATCCCTCCAAACGAGCTTCAGGTGTGACTGCAGGGTTACCCCTGCAGCCTCCCAGGGGCTCTGAAACCCTGGCGACGTCTTGTGGACACTACAGGGAATGGCAGGTGCTCCAAAGAAAAACTCAAACAAAAAGACTAACAAAAACAGAAAAACACAAACCCTGACAGTTTTTTTGGTATGGTTTTAATGTCTTTTTTGTTATGTTGCTCTCTGTTCAGCACTTTGTGACGTTGCTGTCTATAAAATGTGCTATACAAATAAAGCTTACTTACTTAAAATAAGGAAAATAAATAAGGCATTTAAGCAGGTAAGAAGGAATTTTAGTTTGGAAGCATTTATTAAGAGCTCAGGCTGTAGTCAGAAGGACTATTAGAGCTGCTAAAAAGGCATGTTGGAGACAGTATTGTAATTCTATTGGAAGAGAGACTAAGTTGACTGATGTATGGAGTGTTATTAGGAAAATGAATGGTGTAAAGAAGAATAATTCATTGCCTATTTTATAATATAATGGAAAAATAGCTGTTAGTAAAAAGGAGAAGGCAGAGTCATTGGTAGAAACTTTAGGTAAAGTACACAGCTCAGAGAACCTATTTGATGTTGTAAAGGGCTATAAAGAGAAGACTTTGGCTGTAAATCCAGGAGTTACTGTTAAGAAAAAGGTTTCATGCCATGATCTAGATATGCCCATTACTCAATATGAGCTAAAAAAAAAAAGCTACAGTATGTCTCATGTAAAACAATCAACACCTGGCAAGGATGGAGTTTGTTACGTAATGCTTAAACATTTAAGTGGTAGATCTCTGGATGCTATTTTGAATCTTTTAAATCTGGTTTTGGACCTTGGGAAAATTCCTGCAGCATGGAAACAGTCAGTTATAATCCCTGTGTTGAAGCCAAGGAACAGTGCAACTGACCCTTCAAATTATAGACTCAAAGCATGTCTCAAGTAGGTAACACAATGGAGAGAACTGTGACAAATACAGGTGCTGGTCATAAAATTAGAATATCATGAAAAAGTAGATTGATTTCAGTAATTCCATTTAAAAAGTGAAACTTGTATATTA
>NC_051447.1:11620-13280 GCF_001649575.2 Kryptolebias marmoratus
GTAATTATCAAAATTAAACGAAATAAACATTTGAAATATATGAGTTTGTATGTAATGTATGAATATAATATACAAGTTTCACTTTTTAAATGGAATTATTGAAATCAATCTACTTTTTCATGATATTCTAATTTTATGACCAGCACCTGTAGATTGACATTCCTTGAAAGCAAAAACTTACTCTCCCCTTTTCAAAGTGTTTTTTCTACAGAAAACAATGCAGGATGCAGTAATGATAGTGGAGGATTGAGCAAACAAATGGGGTTTTAGAATGTCTGTTGCAAAGACCCAAGTCGTTTGTTTTACAAACAAAATTGAACAAGTGAATGCAGTAAAATTTCTGGGAGTTATATGTGATGAAAAACTTACAAGGAAAAAGCATATAGAGTCTATTCAAAATAAATGCAAAAAACTCAATAATTTGTTAAGATGTCTTTCTGGTCAGGATTGGGGTGCTGCAAAGGGTGCATTGATAGGAATTTATTAGGCTCTCATGAGACCTTTGGATTATGGATGTATAGCATTCATGGCAGCATCTGATAGTCATTTGAGGAAGTTTGATAGAGAACAAACACAAGGGTTACAAATATGTTGTGGAGCTTTTAAATGTCCTTCAGCTACTTTTCGGTTGAGACTAGAGAGCTTCCTTTAAGGATAAGAAGAATTAAGATAATGTTTATGTAATAGATAAATCTTCAGGGACATAATTATGAACACCCTGCAAAAGCTGTGCTGCAGGAACGTCACATTGTTGGGAACGTCACAAGTCTAACTATTATAGCTTTGGGTGGGTTGGGGATATAAAAGCTCAAAATTTAGGTCTGTTGCAGTTCACATATAACTTAACTGTTCCACAATCTCTGATTCCCCCAGGGTTATTTACAGAGGTGGGTAGAAATGCGTTACATCTACTCCGTTACATTTACTCAAGTAGCTTTTTGGGTAAATTGTACTTGTGAGAGTATTTTAAATGTTAAAGACTTATACTTTTACTTGAGTAAATTTTAGGGGAGAAAAATGCAACCTTTACTCCGTTATTATGGGCTTTGTGCCGATCGCTACCGTTACTTTTGTCTTAAGTATGTAAAAACTTTTGCAGCAAAATATTGCGTAACTTATTGTCACCTGACATGTAACCAATCAAGTGAAGCCAGCCAGTCACGTGACCACACACAACAAACTCTACACGCGGGCCATGTTGAGTCGGAGATTCTGGACCCGGTAGATGAGTGAAAGAAAGACGGACGGTACCGAAAAGAATGGCGACAGAAGATACTGGTGAAGAGGAGTCAGAGCACCCCTGGCCTCACATACAAGCAATGTTCACCTTACAGTCTTCTAAAAAGAACAGTTACATCATGCGCTGTCAGCTGTGTCTACCAAAACTTGTAGATATTTCAGCCTACAAGAACTCAACGTCAAATTTGAGAAAACACGTTGCGGTAAGTTTGTCATTTATTTTTTACTTTTTTGTGTAATAATGTCAGCTTTATTACAACAGCATGCATAACTTTAACACCGTGTATGACGTGACTGTTAAATGTTACGCGGCGTATTACTAAAAACGTGTTTACACTCTGTGTTAGCACACATTAGCAATATGACAATTTAGCTAAAAACAAACGGTTCGCTACAAATGGGATGGTTGGTGGCAAGATTT
>NC_051447.1:14741-18462 GCF_001649575.2 Kryptolebias marmoratus
AAGAAGCTGGTATCATCTTGCAAAGTGTGTGCACCTCTCATCGATGCCCTGCAGGATGGGATTCAGAAACGTTTTGCTGAGATAATGAAAGAACCTGAGCTCATTGCTGCAGCTATACTCCTACCTAAATTCAAAACAAACTGGACTACAGATGAGAACATCTTAAAATCTGGTAAACATAAAAACATCAGTGTGTGTGTGCACATGTGCATGCTCACAAAACATTACATACATGTATGTAAGATGTTGTAAGATGTTGTTACATGTATGTAAGGAGGATTTTCGCTTCTTGTTGGATTCTACCAACTCAGTATATTTCATCAAGCTGTTCGGGTGGATCCTTGTTATCACCACCACTGTTCCATGAAGTTCTGGCAAAAACAACCGGACACTCTTGACATTTGAACAGAGCTCATTTTCCATATTTGATGAACTCTGCAGTCTGCAGCTGCCTCTAAGTTAGAGAATAAAATCCTCTTCCACAAGGTCAAAGTTCAAGTTTCAAAATTCTCAAAAATCTGGCTGACTGGTGCTCTTCAAATTGTTAAATTTAAGGAGACAAGTTGCAGTTCCTCGTATTTGGTGAGTTGCTCGTAGAGGGCTGATTTTCACGTCATTCAGGGGTCCGTGCTGATCGCAAAAATATTGCTCTCGTGTCTGTGTGACCTTTGAGCTCGAAATGCCAGGGGTCCAAAATCTGAAAAAATCAAGGTTTAAAGCTGAATAACTCAAGAACACTTAGACCGATCAAGACCATACTTTGTGTACTACACCCTCTCCCCAGGCACTACAGATGTACCAAGGCCCAGCTCTCTAGGACCTTGTGGCGGCTACTTAGAGTTAGCAACATGCTAACTATGAGCCGCTAACAGTTTTAGGTCCAGGGCGACCAGGAGATGCCTCTGTGTGAGTTTCGTTTGAATGTGACCATGGGTATACCTTCAAAAAGCAGGGATTCAGGAAGGGCACCAGGTGGAAGCAGAGGGGCATGGGCCATACATTCATTGGGCTTTAAAGCTTCAAGGGGCTCCCAGGCTTCCAGGGCCTTTCTGGGGCTTGGCTTCGGGGCTTCCAGGGGCTTGGCTCCTGGGCTTCAAGGGGCTCCGTGGGGCAGAGACCTCTGCCTCCACTGGGGGGCCTCCTCGGGGCTTCCAGAGCCTTCCTGGGGCCTGGCTTCCAGGTGCTTACCGGAGCTTGGCTCCCGGGCTCCAAGGGGCTCCATGGGGCAGGGGCCTCTGCCTCCATTTGGGGGCCTCTGAAAACTGAGGAGCACTAGGCAAAAGCAGAGGGGCACGGGCAACACTTTACTATAAAGCCTTTTGAAATCTATGGCCCATGCCCCTCTGCTGCCACCAAATGCCCCTCAAACCTACCATTTGGTGTTTAGTTCTGGGACTTCCGAGTGAGATACAGGGCCACTCGTGGGCTCTTTACGATCGTCTCGATGGGGACTGCCAGATGATCCTCGGCATCCCCGGAAATAACAAGGCTTAAGGCCAAAGTTGGGACTAGGGAGCCGGCCTTCGGATATGTCTTCGTGGGTGTCGGGACAAGAAGAACGAGCCCTCCGGGGAGACTTTCAGGCCCTGAACGGCAGCAGGTCAAAGGGCGAGATTGAGCAATTTTGATGTCCTGCAGTTCCGCGACGGTTTGTCCGATCGGAGCCAAACTGGTCATGCTGCACCCTCTCCCCAGGCACTACAAATGTACCAAAGCCCAGCTCTCTAGGACCTTGTGGTGACTACTTAGAGTTAGCAAAATGCTAACCGTTAGCTGCTAACGGCGTTGTGTCCAGGGTGACCAGAAGATGCCCCTGTATGAGTTTCGTCCAAATCCAACCATGGGAAGACATTCAAAAACGCAAAAAACCCAAAAGGTCACGAAAGGTCACGCCCCCCCCTCCACCCCGGGACCCGAAACACACTTCCACCAAACGGGGATTGAAAATTCCAACATTGACCAAAAAATGGTGTAGTACCATTTTCGGCCTGTTGGTGGCGCTATAGAGCCCGGGGGGGTCACATCTGGGATCCCCAAAGGCTCTGGGGCCCAAAAAAAAAAAAAGTGTAGAACCACTTTTGGCCCGTTGGTGGCGCTATACAGCCCGGGGGGGTGGAGGTTCATATCTGGGCTCCCCAAGGGGTCTGGGGCCAAAACAATTTTTTTTTGGTGTAGTACCACTTTTGGCCTGTTGGTGGCGCTATAGAGCCCAGGGGGTTCATATCTGGGGCCCCAAAAAAATAAAATGTTGTAGTACCACTTTCGGCCCGTTGGTGGCGCTATAGAGACTGGGNAAGGCGGGTGAAGTGTCTTGCCCAAGGACACAACGGCTGAGAGAGCTGGAGCGGGGGCTCGAACCAGCAACCCTCCGATTACAGGACAAACCCCTACCTCTTGAGCCACTGCCATATGTTCACCTCGTACCCCTTTGCTTCCACTTCGTGGACCTCAGCCCATCCCCCATAATGGCCGACCTCCAGAAAAACCTCAAAACAGCCTAAAAATTCATTATACATGCACGCGTCGCCAGCTAGTGGATTTTAAAATTCAGCGCGTCACGGGGGGACCCCACGTTATAGCAATGGACCTCTGCTTAGGCCTGAGGATTTCGCAGGGGCATCGGTAAGACCAGAGGTGCCGTGCCAATTAACAGAGTATCTCAAATGCCCCTAAAAAAGTCCACCTGGTGCCTCGTGAACTGCTGGAGCTAGTCCAGATTTTCCTGGGTTATGTCTCCCCCCCAAAGGTGTGAACTTTAAATGTCTAGGAGCTTTCCACCATGCAAGGTGAATGTCGAGCCGGAGCCAAATCAGGTTAACAAAGAGAAAGAAAAATGCCCTGATGGAAATGTGCCTGTTCTCATCTATTTTATATGTCAAAGCATGGATGACATGTCCAGTATCAGTATCAGCACCACAAAATGATCTTTCACTCATGAAAGATCTCATCCAATATTAGGACACCAACCCTGCCATCTCATAAGCAGCAGCTGACAAGTTCAGAAGACATATGTCGTATCTGTCAGAAGAACTTGTGGCCTTGGCATTTTTTGACAACACTGTTTCATTGTCAACCAAACGCAAGATGGTACTGGCACTTCAAAAGGAAGCCCCTGAAACGTTGAACTTTGATGATGCCTCACTTCAGAATTTGAATTTGGATGCATTTGTTTCAAAGAAGACACACAACTTTTTCACAAAATTGGGTATATCAAATGAATATCTGGCTTTGGATCCTGAAGAATGGGAAAGTGATGACAATTTTGCAAGAGCTCAATCAATAGTGTTTACTCTGAAAATCGTCAGTGACCATGCATGACTTGTGCCCTTGTGCATGACTTCAACAGGCTCCTTAAAAGAAATAAAGATCACTTTCACTTTCTTCTCCAAGTGGTTTCTGAACACAGACGTAAATTCCCAGATTCTCAAAAAAGCACAGCACTTGCACATTAAAATGAACAATTAACAATACCATTAGTCTGTAAATGGTATAATTGTATAATTATATACAATAATGAAGTTGTATTTAAGCTTAATTAAGAATTTATTATACATTTCAGTCAGTAATTTCAACTACTTAATTATAAAACCCTAGAGGAAATTATAAGTCAATTAAGCTCCAGTTCCTGCTGTCTGGATGTCCTACCCACACATTTCTTTAAGAAGGTTTTGCCTGTCGTTGCTAATGATTTGATCCAAATAGTGAACTCATCGCTGTCTTC
>NC_051447.1:19549-21434 GCF_001649575.2 Kryptolebias marmoratus
ATAGAGCACATAACACCAGTTTTAAAGTCCCTACACTGGCTCCCTGTAGCTCAAAGAATAGATTTTAAAATAATGTTGTTAATTTATAAATCACTGAACGGTTTAGCACCACAATACATTAAAGATCTGTTATCGCTGTACCATGTTTCAACTTTTGCATCCATTGAACAACAGTTGGTGAGCAGGGCTTAATCCAATTTAGGGTGATGGTCTTTCTTGCCACTAGTAGCAGAATGTGCAATATGTAACATTGATCTTTATTAAGTAAATCCTTGGGATATATGTCCAGCAGAAATAAAAGAGGGTCCATGGGAAGATCTATCCTTAGAATGTCCTCCGTCTTCAGTTTAATGTTCTCCCAGAAGGTCTTAATTTTGGGGCAGTCCCAGAAAATGTGTGTGTAGTCGCCAACCATACCACAATTCCTCCAACATTTGTCTGTAATTGAACACTTGGAAATGAAAGTTTTTAATGGAGTTTTGAAAAATCTAGTTTTCATTTTCCAATCAAACTCTTTCCAGATCTGACTCCCAATCCCTTTATGGCACAGAGAACACACATTTTCCCAAGTTTCGTCTGTTAATGTTACATTCATCTCCAGTTCCCACTGTTGTTTAATATGTAGTGTGTTATCTGTCAGATTTGTCAACAATTTTCCATACATTAGAGATTAATTTGTTTGGTCGTGTCTGCTTTTCAATCATATGTATAAAAAATGCTTCAATGTCAGTAGGTTCGTTTTTAATTTTATCCCATTCCACATGTTTTTTTAAATAATTTCTAATCTGCAGATATCTATACAGATCACCTGAAGGCAGGGAAAATTGATCTTGTAACTGAGAGAATGATTTAAGTGTCTGCCCATAAAACAAATAATCCAACACAATCAGACCATTATTTGCCCATCTTTTAAAGACTCTATCTGAAATGGATGGTATAAATTCAATGTTACCCACAATCGGCATAGCACATGATAGCCCTGTATTACCTTTAAGTTGTTTTTGAATTAGAGTCCATATCTTCAGTGTTTGTGAAATCCAAAGGTTGTTAATTTTTAACTTTTTTAGAGAGTTTTGACTCATGAATGGTAAGGTTCTCAATGACAACCCAGGGACAGAGTTCTGTTCGATTGAAACCCACTGCGTTTCTGTATTGTTAGTAATCCAGGCCGAAATAATACGTAACTGTGTTGCCCAATAATACAGTTTTAAATTAGGTAATAGTAGACCACCATGTTCTTTACTGGTCATTAATACCTTTAAATGTACTCTTGGTCTTCGGTTTTGCCAAATAAATTTTGACACAAGCTTTTCTAGAGTTTTGAAAGTAGATTGTGATACTGATATTGGAAGGGATTGAAATAAGAATAATAATCTTGGCAATACATTCATTCTTATTGATTCTATTCTACCCAAGAGGGATAAAGGTAGTACATCCCATCTTTCCAAATCCTTGATTTCCTTAAGTAGTTTTCCATAATTGGCGTTAAAGAGTTGTGATGTTTTTGGAGTGATGTTAATGCCTAAATATCGAAATCCCTGAGAGGATCTTTTAAAGGAGACCAAGTTATCTAATCCGGTGGGCCAATCGCCAACAATCATCATTGCTTCTGATTTACTGGTGTTGACTTTATATCCAGAGACATGGCTATATTCATCAAGGCATCCTAGAAGAGCAGGTATGGAGGTGGCCGGCTCCTCCAAGAAGACCAGAATATCATCAGCAAAAAGTGCTATTTTATGTTGTATATTTGCATCATCTGTTATACCTCGTATGAGAGGATTTGCTCTTATTAACTCAGCCAATGGCTCAATACTAAGCGCGAATAAACAAGGTGACAGAGCATCTCCCTGGCGTGTGCCACGTCCCAAGGGAAAGAAGTCTG
>NC_051447.1:21534-24687 GCF_001649575.2 Kryptolebias marmoratus
TGCCATTTTTAAGTTTAAGAATGCTCTTTTTAATTTCTTCTTGTGTTATAGGATGTACCATGATCTCAGCCTCATCCTGTGTTAGTTTGGACATTTTAATTGATTTTAAAAATGTTTCTATATTTTCAAATTTACAAGGTATTTTTTTCCTCCTCATATAGTTTTTTGTAGTAATCAGCAAAGGTTTTGGTAATTTCTTGCGGTTGTGTAAGAATCCGGTTTGTCAAGGGACATTTAATTTTGCCTACAACTCTGTTGGATTGGGCTTTGCAGCTGAAAAGCTAGTAGGCGGCTTGCTTTATTACCATATTCATAGTATTTCCTATTCATAAATCGCAATGCTCCCTCCGCTTTATAAGTTAGTAAATCGTCTAATTTCTGTCTAGTCTCCTTTAGCGTTTCCAATGTTTTTTGGTCCCGAGATTGTTGAAATAGTGTTTCCATGTTTTTTATTTTCTTCTCCAACTCTTTCTGTCTGAGAAGCTTCTGTTTCTTTAAATGAGAAGAGAGGGAAATAATATTGCCCCTCATTACAGCTTTACTTCCCTCCCACATTATTGAGGGAGAGATTGTATCATTATCATTTAACTCAAAGTATTCTTTCAGGGCTTTTTGAAGGTCTTGTCTGATTTTATCATCATTTAGTAAAGATACATTAATTCTCCAGTATTTAAACTGGTTAGCTGGTCCTGTCTTTAGTTTGAGCAAGATTGGAGCATGATCTGATATAGTAATTGGTTCTATATTACATTCGCTAACTCTATAAGAGTCCCCTACTGATATCAAGAATGTATCCAGTCTAGAATAACTACCATTAACTTGTGACATAAAAGTAAAATCCTTTTCTCTAGGGTGTAAATGACGCCAAATGTCTGTTAAGCCTAGTTCCTGCATCATAGTGTTAAGGGTTGTGGATTTTCTTGTTGTGGATCCCCCTCCCATTGGGAGTCGATCCAGATATGGTCTAAGTACACAATTAAAGTCCCCACCAACCAAAATAGTTCCTTCCGCTTTATCTGCTAGTTTTAATGCTATTAATTTAAAGAACTCAGGACAGTCCTCATTTGGAGCATAAAGATTAAGCAAAGTGATTTTAGCGCCATCAATTTCACCTGTCACCATCACATACCTCCCCTCCTTGTCAGTGCATGTCTCCTTATGGTTAAAATAGACATTTTTGTTTATAAGGATAGCCACTCCCCGCTTCCTCCCATATGAGGATGCATATACCTGGTCCACCCATTCCCTTTTCAGTTTTAAATGTTCATTTTCCAATAAATGAGTCTCCTGGATCATTGCAATAGAACAATGCAGTTTCTTCAGCTGATTAAATATTTTCTTTCTTTTAATTGGAGTGCTTATGCCCTTAACATTATAAGTAATACATATTAAATTACTCATAGTTTCACGGGCGTTGTAGTTATGGTTACATTTCCTGATTCTGTATCAGATATAAGTTTACGATCCAAATGGTTTATAACTTTATACATAAGTGTACAATTGCCCAGCACCAATCTCAACACTAAATGAACACATTTAACACAATAGAACACATTAAAAAAAGACTTCCACATACCCCACTGGGTTTTCATAGAATTATGAAAATTGCCAGTCCCAGGATGTAATGGGCAGAGAGGAAGGTGACGGTTCCTCCGAGGAGATGTCACACTCCGTGTCGGGCTGCGTGCGTCCAGCTCGTAAAGCAGGTGCTGCGGCTCCTATGCGGCTCTGTAGCTCACAAAGTCCGATTGGTGTGTTGAAAAACAAGTTATGATCCTAACAAAGTCGATAATGTACTGTAGTCTCATTGTTAGGCACGCTCAGCAATTATTTATCTCCATCCAAGAAAGCCTTCACATCCGCGCTGGACAGCCTCTCCGTGTCCCTCGTGCGCCTCCCTCCCTCTGCGCTCCATCTGTGTTCGGCCAGCTCACGCTCCATCCTCTCCCTCTCGTCCACTCGTACCTGTAGTCCAAGCTCCTGCAGTGCTGCGGCGGCCTCCGTCAGGGTCGGGTACGTCTTTTCTCCATCCTCGGTGAGCATTCTTAATTGCGCATTTAGCTTTGATGTTTTTCTGCTTCAGCTGTTTTATCACCTGTCGTACCTGCCACCGCCTTCTCTGTAGCTCTGGGGAGTAATCGTGGTCGAAGTAGATCGGGTTGTCCTTGTAGATAACTTTTCTCTGGCTCCAGGCTTGTCGTATAATCATTTCTTTCACTGAAAAGTCCACAAACTTTACTAGCAGAGGCCGCGGTCCAGCGGTGGGGCTTTTTGGTTTAGCTGCAGGAGCTCTGTGAGCCCGCTCCATCCGCAGGTCTATCTCAGGCGTTAGCTGCAGGGATGTTTTAATCAGTTCTTGAACAAAAGCAATCACATCTTTGCCTTCACTGTCTTCTGGCACTTGGTAGATTCTCAAATTGTTTCTTCGAGATCTATTCTGAAGGTCTTCGTACTTAGCCATTAAATCAATCTCCCTGTGCAGCAGGTATCTGATCGCCCTCTCATGTCTCTGCGCCACATCTTCAGTGTTGCTAATGCGGCCTTCTGCCTCTGCGGTCCTCTTTTCCAACAAGTCCACACTACTTTTCAGTTCTTGCAGCGTAACATCCATTTTTGTCAGAGATAGTTTGGTCTGCGAGTGCCCCTCTCTGTTCTCTTCTCTTAATTTCTCCAGTTCACTCAGAATCCTACTCTCTGTGTTGCTCGCATTAGCAACATTAGCATCGGAGCTGCTACTCATAGCCTGAGCCAGAGTTAGCTGCTTTGAACTCTCACTTTTGTCCGTTGTACCTTCCAGTTTTTTGGAGCTTTTGCTTCTTGAAGATGTTGCCATGCTGAGTCTTGTTAGTTTGCCACTTGATGATGATTTTTTTGTTAGGTTATTCGGGTTTTACAGACAGAGCAATGCTTTTATGCTGTCGTCTCTTACATGACGTCACCGGAAGTCCGAAAAAAAAAATAATGTAATTTTTGGACCACCCTAGTGTGTATGTGTATATAAATATATCCATCCATCCATCCATCCATTCTCTTCTGCTTATCCGGGGTCGGGTCGCGGGGGCAGCAGCCTAAGCAGGGAGACCCAGACTTCCCTCTCCCCAGCCACTTGGGCCAGCTCCTCCGGGGGAATCCCAAGGCGTTCCCAGGCCAGCC
>NC_051447.1:26117-34288 GCF_001649575.2 Kryptolebias marmoratus
GTAGGATTGAGGAGGTCTTCGAAGTATTCGGCCCACCGACCCACAACGTCCCGAGTTGAGGTCAGAAGCACACCACCCCCACTATAAACAGTGTTGGTGCTGCACTGCTTTCCCCTCCTGAGATGCCGTATGGTGGACCAGAATCGCCTCGAAGCCGTACGGAAGTCTTTTTCCATGGCCTATATATATATATATATATATATATATATATATATATATATATATATATATCATTCTCTCTGCGTCTCTGCTACACATACCCCCTACACACACACACACACACCTTTGCGCACCGATTTACAAACTGTCCTGATGATTGAAGGTCATACAAACAGGTTGCTATTACAACAATGTGACCTGCCTACTCTAATGCTAGATTCAGATTCAGTCTTGATTCACCATTGACTGTTTCAATGGACAAACTATTGCTACCATTACTCATCACACTCAACCCCTGCATATTGTCATATCAGATAACGATGACAAACATATTAAGTTTTTTTGTCATGCAAATGTGTAAGTCCTCAATAATTCTCAGTTACCCCTGGCTTAAGAGACATAACCCGAGGTCTGACACATATAAAACCTCATTGGTCAATCTTTAATAAGAAGTGTGAAAATAAATAAATAAAGCTACTACCAGTGGCTCAATAAGTTCACCATGGAAACCACACACCCGAGTCTCTCAGCACTCTTATTGAGAATGACAGACATAAATTTAGAGTAGAAATTAAACCTAATAAAACAGTAGCTGTGCTAAAAGTATAATTTGTATCAAAAATACTCTAACTATAAGTGATGGAACTTCTGCTTATCGCACATGTAAAGTTTTATGTATGCATCCAAAAACATCTTCCATATTTTGTCTACTTACAAAGTTTAAGCTTAGTGGTCAAACCCAGCAAGTTTCTATATTTATTGATTCTGGAGCTGAAATCGAATTTATAGATCAGAACTGTGCTAAAACCATGGGGATTAACCTGATTCATACCAAAAAGAACCATAAGGTCCCAGCTATAGACAGGCAAGTGTTACGTACCATAAGGGATGAAACTAAGCGTATTGTGAGGCACTAACTTTTCTCATCATTGACTCACCTCAGTTACCTGTTATTTTGGTGGCCTCTTGGCTTAGGAAACACAATCCTCATATTGACTAAATAAAGGAGGAGATTCTGAGTTGGGCACATAATTGCTTATCTTCTTGTCTGTTCAATGTTATTTCATCCTTAAACTTTGCAAAAGAGGTTGAGGACACTTATCCTGATTTTTCCACCAGAATACCATGATCTTGAAGGTTCTTATGTTATTAGATAGACATTAGTGTCTAATAACATAAGAACCTTAAAGATTGTATGATATATAGACACAATGAACTATATTGACAGAGAATACCATGATCTTAAAGATCAAACCCAAAGCCACCTCTTTACCCTCACACAGATTGTATGATGGTTCCATTGACCTATTACTTGGGACATCTCTTCTCGAGGCTGACTGTACTCATGATCTACATCTGAACATCAAACCATAGACAAATATATAAATGATTCACTTTCAGGCCGGCATCATTCAACCATCTATATCACCAGCGGGGTTTTGTGGGAAAGAAGGATGGTTCTTTAAAACCTTGTATTGACTCTAGGGGTCTTAATGAGATCACAATAAAGAACCGATTGTAAGGATTTGGATTTTTGTGTTTTCGGTTCTGTTTTCTTTATTATTCTTGTTGTTGTTTGTCAGTTTGTTTTTTTCCTGTTTGAGTTCCTGCTCAGTATTCACTCCTCCTCCGTCACTTTTTTGCCCTCCTTGCCACGCCCATCTCCACCTGTCCGCAATCATCTCCTCTCACCTGTTTCCACTTCCCTCGTTACCCTCAGTACTCAAATACACGGTCATTTCTCCCACTAGTCACTGGTTCATTGTTTTTTGTTTGCCATTTGCTGCTGTGCGCCATACCATGTCTCCTTGTCGTTCTGCCCACAGTGTTTAGGATTTTTGTTCTTTGAGTTGCTGCCTCGTCAGCTTTTGTTTTGTTTATTTTTATTTAATAAATTTGTTTATTTTACTATGAGTCTGCGCTCAGTGTTCCTTTCTGTTGTCCACAATCTTGACACCAATATCCTTTACCCCTAATGAACTCTTCTTTTGACCTCATTCATGGAGTTACTATTTTTACCAAGCTTGACCTTTGTAATACTTATCATCTCATATGCATTAGAAAGGGGATGAGTGCAAAACAGCTTTTAACACACGTAATGGACATCATGAGTATTTAGTCATGCCTTTTGTCTCACCAATGCTGCAGCAGTTTTTTTGTGTGTAGTCTATGATGTTCTTTATGACATGATTGTTCAGCTTGTTTTAGTGTATCCAGATTTTATCCTGATTTTTTTGTAAGCATCTCAAATCTCACAGGAGCAATGTAAGAACTGTTCTCCTCAGACTCCTCGAAAACAGAGAAGTGTGAGTTCCACCAATCAACTGTCATTCTTGGGCTTCATCATCTCCCCCAATCAAATCTCCATGGGTCCTATCAAGGTAACCACTGTTTGTGATGATTCCCAAGAACAGAAAACAATTATGGAGGTTTTTGGGATTTGGCATTTTCTACCGTAAGTTTTGACGAAATTAGTCAGATCTCTCTTCCATTTCACACTCTCACCTCAGTCAAATCCAAACTTATGTGGTCTGATCATACTGAAAAAGCCTTTGCCAAACTAAAGAGTCATTTTACATCTGCTCCTGTTCTCTGCACCCATTGATTAAAAATCAACAGTTTCTGGTCGAAATTGATGCCTCAGACACAGGGGAAGGTGCCATTCTTAGTCAATGATTCACCCATGTGCCATTTTCTCCAAGAGCCTGTCTAGTGCAGAGAGGAACTATAATGTGAATATTTAAAATCAGCTAAGAGACTAAACCCAAGACTAGCCAGATGGGCTCTCTTTTTCAGTTGTTTCAGCTTCACTCTTTCTTACAGAACTGGGACAAAGAATAACAAAACCAGACACTCTTTCTAGGATTTAGGAGACCCCTGAAGATACTCAGACTGGTGTTGAGGGGGAGTCCCTTCTTCCTGGATCAGTTCTTTTAGGAATTACCCAGCTGGATGTGGAGAATAATGTTAGAAACACCCACCAGAACTATCCACCACATGCTGATTGTCCTAAGAATCATCTGTGTGTCGTGGAGTATCTGAAAGAGGTACTTAATTTTAGTCACAATTCTCATTTTTTTGTTATAGAGGTCTTCATTAGATCCTGTCAGTGGTTCAGGCTCAGTTCTGCTAGCCTTCTCTTTTGAGAGATACTAAAGATTTGAATGTTCCCAGTTCAAACATTCTCAACGACCTCCAATTGGATTCCTGCAACCACTTCCTTTCTCGCCTTTGATATCACTTTTTCCATGGATTACGTCACAGGTTTGCCTCCATCAAACTGTCACACAATCATTCTCACTCTTGTTGACAGATTGTCCAAGATGACTCACCTGGTTGCTTTGAAAAGTCTCTCCTCTGTCAAGGAATTGGGTGAGATCCTGGTCTGAGAGGTTTTCACCATGCATGGATTACCCTCTGGCATTGTCTTGGATTGTGGACCCCAGTTTATTTTGCAGTTTTGGAAGGAGTTCTGGGACCTACAAGGTATTTCTGTCAGTCTGTTTTCTGGTTTTCCTCCTCAGACTGATGGACAGTCAGGATGGGCAAATCAAGAGGTAGAGACCAAGCTCGGAATTCTGTGCAACCGAGATCCTGCAAAGTGGTTGCACATCTTACCCTGGGTGGAACATGCCCTTAACTCCCTTCCAGTCAATGCCACTGGTCTTTCTCCCTTCTAGATTGTCTAAGGTTACCAGTCACCACTGTTCACCATTCAGAAGAGAGAAGCCATGGGGCCCTCTGCTCATGCAGCTGTTCTCAGAAGTCAACAAGCCTGGAGAAAAGCTAGGAAGACACTCATGAAAATGACAACAATTTATTCAAGAGCTGCCAACTGCTGCCACACCCCAGCTACTTTTTATTAGGTTCGGCAGAGGGGAAGTGTCTGGCTGTCTGCCAAGTATCTTCCACTCCACATTGAGAGTCGCAAGCTTGCTCAACAATTTGTGGGTTCATTACCCATTGCCAAGGTGGTGAACCTGGTGGCTGTTTGTCTCCAACTCTCTAGATGTATGAAAATACATCCTACTTTCCAAGTACCCTGGGGTAATACCTTGTTCAGTCTCGTTTTGAGCACTCCTGCAGGCCACCTCGAATCATTGATGGAGCACCTGCCTAGTTAATCGTCTTCTTTGATTCAGAAGATGGGGCTGTGGCCTGCACTGTCTAGTTGACTGGAAGGGTTATGGCTCAGAGGAGCCCTCATGGTTCCAGACACATTCTAGATAAGGAGCTTATTATGGATTTCCATTGCTCTCATCCTGACCTACCTGGAGGTTGGTCAGGAGCTTAACCTTGAGGAGTGGGTACTGTCATGATTTATGTGTATTTGCTCCCTGTCCTGCCATGCCCATCTTTTCCGCTACAATCAGCACTATTTCACTTACCTGTGAGCAGCTGTATTTAAACCATCCTTAGCTCTCTGTTTGCCACCAGATTATTGAAAGCTCTAGCAAGTAAAAATATCCAGTGCTATCTCCGTGTTTGATCTCCTCATTTTTACCTTGTTTCTGTGCCTCGGATTCCCCTGCCTCGCCTCGACTTGCCTTTGCTGGATTTTTGGCAAGCTTTTGATTTCTGGACACCGACCTCTTTTCTCTGCCCTGACCTCCAAGTTCTGCATAAAGTTTGGATAAGTAAACTAATCTCTGACTCCTTGTGTATGACCCTTGCCTGTCCCCAGTTTATTTCTCTGAATTTTGGATTAATTCCTGATGAACTGTCAAAAGCCTGTGAGCCACTTTGGGTCAGCTCAGGACACTGACACTATTGATTGTGACATCATTCCCCTTGCTTACTGCTCCCTGTTTTCTCAATGGAGACAGTGTGAGATTTTGACAGTGTGTAAGATGAAGAGGAGTAGTTTTGAAGTGCATTCATGCTTGTGGATATCAAGGACCAAGGACTCCCTGAAGTAGCTCCCCAACTGGATCGGGTGCATCATCCAACTAGATTGAGTGCATCATTCAGATCCTGAGAAGGTTAGTGGCTTTGTTTTTAAGTCTCATTAGTTTCTCTGACTCTTTTACAGCCACTAACCTGTTCTCTACCTCCTCAGGGATTCCTGTGTTCCTGACTCCCACCAGTTTCACTCTTGAAATAAACTTATAAACATGCTCAGTGTCTGGCTGAATTTTCAGGTTCTCAATCTGATTCATTACAACAGTAAGTGATCTAGTTCACAATTCTAATAATAATCAATTATGGCTAAAATCAAAATTCACCAAGTAATAATATTGGATCTTTGTTACTCAGGTGCTAAACTAAGAACATGAACAATTCTTTGAAATGCACTTAGCTTAGTTATCTGACAATGCGAAACGGTCACTTCATGGGTGGGCCTACTCATTCCTGTGAGCACTCCCCCTCACAAACACACAGAGTCGTGCATCCAGGTGCTGCTTGCAACAGATACTCCAGCAACATAAGGGATGACAATGTTTTTGTGTTGGTTCTTCTCCTTGTTCTGTTCAGTGGCATGTTTTTTACATTTCCCTGCTGACTTAGTAGTATAGCAAACCAAAACCATTGTGTATTTTTGATAAAAGCACCAAATTTGATACACATAAAGAGGAACATATTAAAAAAAGATTCCTAGATATTGTGCCTCATCAAAATTACTTTGTGACAGTCATGGCAGTCATTTTGCAAAATGGTCACCAGCAATGACCTTTTTCTGATCTCATGATCCATTTTAAACAAATTGTGGGTGCCCAACTGTACCAAATGATCACTAGTTGAAAGTATGTGACTGTTGGTGTCTACTAGAGAAAAGGATATACAGTTAGCTTTTTTCTTCTCCCCCTGCTTTTGCTCTATGTTCTGTGCTGTCTTTTCTTTTCTGGAGCCTCTCCTTGCATATCTTCTGAATTGCAAGTTATGGATCTGGTCAGCTGGACTCTCAATGCAATTGATCAAATTTTCTTGACAAGAAGACTGGGTAAAGGAGAGTCCTCTTTCCCTGACCAGACTTATCCAGCTGAATACACAATGGATTCCTGGGGGAAGTGAAAGATAGTGTGAAAGATAGTGTGTCTGTCTGTACTGTCAGTCAAGAATGTTGAAGATGCATACATAATTGGATTTTTGATAACAGGATTTCTTCTTTTTGGACTTGGTGGTTATGTGGCATATCGTCAAATTTGGAAAATGTCAGTAGCTGTTCTGGCCATTACGAGGCTGCCTGGCCTGTGGGAAGGAATGTTCGAGCTGTGAATGCTCAGACTCAGATGCTGTGCGACCAGAACAACAAACTGGAAGTGACTCTTGTAGAGAGTCGCATGCCAGCCGTGGTCCCTGGAACTTGCTGGCATAATGGAATCAATCTTTGAGAAGTTACATGCTCGGCTCAGCTAGCTTGGTTTTTCATCGGTTTATTTTACTTTTGCTCATTTATTGTATTATGTTTTTATTATGTAAAGCACTTTGATCTGCCTTGTTGCTGAAAAGTGCTACATAAATAAGTTTGACTTGACTAGAACCAGTTTACACATTATGCAGTTGTACGTTTATATTCTTAATAATTCTTTATTTGTATTCCTATTTTCCTATACACTGCAGTGGTTACACAGAACAGAGGTTGCTCTAATCGACTAGACAACTTTCAATATCAGTTCACTTTGTAAAGACATACATGTGTGTCTAAATGGGAGGGGCAGGTTTATAGATGTAGTTAAAAAAAGGTGACTGTGTTGGTCTCTATGTTTCTAGTCTGATGTGCACTGGGTTCTGTCTGTAGCCTAGAACTGAAATCTACACAGTCAGTAGATGCACACATGGCCTCTTAGAAGCCTGATATGTCGCCATCATTGTTGTCCTCGCCTACATGTACAAACTGGGAACTTGCCAACTGCCAAGAGGCAAATGAAGAGGATCTCACACAACCACTAGAGTCCAAACAAAAAGATATGGGGAGTGACTACAGCTCACTTGCAGAGAATTTAGCATTAAAGCTAAAAATAATGTTCAGTTGCACCAGTCATGTCAACTCAGGTACAACTTGACAAAAATAGAAATAGCACAGAAGAGGTTGCTAAAGACTGGAGATTATGGAAGACCAAAACCGACATAATCAAAAATAAAAGCAGAAATACTATATATATATTTTTTGCCTTTTCCATACACAAGCGTTTTCGTCATGTAATGTTTATGTTTTGCCTTTTCCTTATACAAGTGTTTGTTCTTTTGACATTTCCTTGTCTCCTCTTTTTACTTTACTGTGTGCATTTCTGCCTCAATATGCAAATGCGGACGCTGCCTTCTCGGTCCAGCTCCTCTCCTATTTGTCATCAATTGTTTATGCCTGCGCTTTCGGTCGTTTCAGGAGAACACCTCATTTGAGATGAAGTGAAGTCGTAGCAGAGATGTCTCAGACAACTGCAGAAGAGTTAAGGCACATTTCTAGCTTAGCTGAAAGCAATTGATCAGCTGTATGGAGTGAAATGTTATTTTATGGTTACCAATGGCAACCACAGAGAAAAGAGCGAAGAAACTAAATTTCACCGAGGCAGAACTTGATATGCTGGTTAGTGAGGTGGAGAACAGAAAAAAATATAAGTTTTGTGAGCCACAGTTGTGGCGTTACAAAAAAAAGGAAGCATTGTGATCGGCAACACGTTGTTGTCACTGTTAATTCAGTGAGTGGGACAGAGACGACGGTGGCTGGGGTGAAGAAAAAGTGGTCAGATTTTAGGTTGGAGGCAAAAAAAAATGATTAACCGGCCACCGCCAGAGCATGTCAGCTACAAGTAGGGGTAAAGGCATACCAAACTGACACCATTTGAAAGAAGGATGGCCGGTGTGTGCTGAAAACTGATCGGGTGTGAGCGGTATTAAAGCGCGCTCCCTCTGCGCTCTAGGGGCTGGAAAAGAGAAACAATAAATAGTCATCACTGACTGTATTGCTTTCACCTAAGCTAGCAACAAGCCTTAACTCTTCTGCAGCTGTCTGAGACATCTCTGCTAGACCACTTCCTCACAACACCTCTTTCTGGACACTGCATGGAAATAAC
>NC_051447.1:34388-45059 GCF_001649575.2 Kryptolebias marmoratus
ACTTGCTGCTTTTAATGCATATATCTATTTGTGCTACCCACTTATATTTAACATGTAGGATATTCTGATGAAGGAAGTGATTTTTGTGGTTTTAGAAAGGTTTTCGTCATGGATATAAATTGTTCCAATGCTATGCTAAGCATAATGCCTAAGCTTCCATTTCAGTATCCGATGATATTTAACATTAACACAAACAGCGGTTCGCAGCAGAGTGTGAAACGGCCGGGATGAGGATCAGTGCCTCCAAATCCGAGGCCATGGTCTTGACCCGGAAAAGGGTAGAGTGCCTTCTCCGGGTCGGGGAGGATGTCCTGCCCCAAGTGGAGGAGTTTAAGTATCTCGGGATCTTGTTCACGAATGAGGGAAAAATGGAGCAGGAGATCGACAGGCGGATTGGTGCAGCGTCTGCAGTGAAGCAGGCGATATACCGATCTGTTGTGGTGAAGAGAGAGCTGAGTCAAAAAGCGAAGCTCTCGATTTACCGGTCGATCTACGTTCCTACCCTCATCTATGGTCACGAGCTTTGGGTAGTGACCGAAAGAACGAGATCGCGAATACAAGCGGCTGAAATAAGTTTCCTCCGCAGGGTGTCTGGGCTCTCCCTTAGAGATAGGGTGAGAAGCTCGGTCATCCGGGAGGGACTCAGAGTAGAGCCGCTGCTCCTCCACGTCGAGAGAAGCTAGTTGAGGTGGCTCGGGCATCTGGTGAGGATGCCTCCTAGACGCCTCTCTGGTGAGGTGTTCCGGGCACGTCCCACTGGGAGGAGGCCCAGGGGAAGACCCAGGACACGCTGGAGGGACTATGTTTCCCGGCTGGCCTGGGAACGCCTTGGGATTCCCCCGGAGGAGCTGGCCCTCCCTGCTTAGGCTGCTGCCCCCGCGACACAAGTCCGGATAAGCGGAAGAGAATAGATGGATGTATGGACAAACCGCTATAGTTTTCGGTTTGTAAAAATGACGGTAGCAATTTTTGACGGGTAGCACCGACCGTTAGACATAGCTGTTTAGCCATGCTCTGGTAGGAAAATCTGAAGAGGAAGCACAGATCGTCAGAACACCGTCCGTAGGCGCGAACGCACACTGACCAACGTCATTGGTTTAGTTAAAAAAAAACAGTTGTTTAACTTTTGGTTCTTCCCTCAACTACTCTTGAAAAACATTTTTGTTGTCTACCACCCACTTAACTCCTGAAATGTTCTGCCACATTGCTAATGCTACTCCTCAAATTGTTTCTTCTTCTTCTTCTTGATTTTTATTGGTGGTTGGTAAACAACTGAAGGAATCAATACCACCACCAACTGGTAAAGAGTGTCTGCTAAAGTTTTCTCCTTCTTGCATTTAGTAGCAACTCGAGCACATTGCTGCCCCATATATGTCAAGAGGACAAACAACATCTTTTCTGTTCAAATTGCCAACCCGCCACAGTGGCGTGTGTGTTGATCAAATTCACACGCCACTTCAAATATTTACCCGCATTTGGCCGGGGGCGGGGGCTAATTTCCACCCCTGATGATATCAGTGATCACTGTGTTATTTCCACTGTCAGAAAAGCTAAGCTTCCTTGGTTAAAGCCTCATATTATTTTTAAGAGATATAAAGCACTTTTCTGAACAAGAATTTCTTCATGATCCGTTTCATTTTAATTAAGAAAAAAAAATGTATCTTATTGCTGATGTTGAACATGCTTGGGATTTTTTTTATGATAGTTTTTCAGAAATATTTGGCTGACATGCTCACTTTAATTAATTTAAAGTAAAAGGATGTGATATTGCATGGTTCAATTCCAGGGTGAGGAAAACAGGGCTGTGCTCGGACTGGCAGAACTTTAGAAAACTTTGCAATTTAACAACCATTGCAATTAGAAATACAAAAGCTCAGCATTTTTTAACAGAAACTACAAAAAATCTTACTAATCCTGTCATGATCGGAGGAGACGAAGGTGACAACAGAGTGCAGACTCATCTTAAAATAAACTAATTTATTAAACTAAAGAGAAAAGAACAAAACCAAAGCTGTCGTAGCAGCAAAAACAAACTATAACAAAAATACAAAACGGAAGGGAGGGACCAGAGACAGGACATGAACCTTACAACATAACACAACAATGATCCGGTGGGGAAGTGGCGGAGATGACCAGGTTTTAAAGCAGAGGATAATAATGGAAAGTGGGTACAGGTGAGTGATTACGATTTCTGACAGGTGGAGATGGGCGTGGCAGACGTGACTGGAAAAGTACTGGGGAGGTGGATAGTGGCAAAGGGAAACAGAAAACCTAAAAGACAACCAAAGCAAAACAAGAACCACAAAAACACCAAACAAAGAACAAGAACCCCAAAACACCAGAAACTATGACAAATCAATGTAAATTCTGGAAGACCATTAAATCTTTGAATGGTGATACTAACTCTTTAGGTCTTCCTTCATGTATTTTAGAATTTAGAATTTTAGAAGCGTAGAATGCGTGCCAAGTTGTGCCTCTACTGCGGCGAGGCCGGACATTTCGTCTCCCTCTGTCCCCTGCTGTTAAAAGCCAATGTCCGCCAGTAAAGGCGAGGGAGCTGGCAGACCATCAAATAACCATTAATTCACCTCGCCTTTTGTTATCCGCTTCTCTCCTAGTTAGTAATAAGTCCATTCCGCTATCCGCCTTGCTAGACTCTGGATGTGAACGAAATCTGTTGGATTCATGTTTTGTGCAGCAGATGTGGATAGAGACAGTCCCTCTCCCTGCTCCCCTTCGTGTTTTTTCCCTTGACGGCAAGATGCTGTCACAGACTACTCACCAGACCCAGCCCATCCCACTAACCGTCTCAGGCAACCATAATGAGTGCATTTCATTTTATGTTTTCCCAACTGCAAGTTCCCCGTTGATTTTAGGATTTGAATGGTTGCAATTGCACAACCCCGATATTAATTGGGTTAGTCGACGCATTGACTCATGGTCATTAACCTGCCATTCATCTTGTCTCCGCTCTGCCATTCCGCCAGGCCCACCACTGGCAGACAATAATGATGCCGATCCACCTGATCTCTCTTCAGTCCCCACTGAATATCACGACTTGGCTCAAGTATTCAGTAAAACGAAGGCCTTGTCCCTGCCTCTCCACAGACCATATGAATGTGCTATAGATCTGCTACCCGGGGTTCCTTTGCCCAACAGTCGACTCTACAACATCTCCAAACCTGAAAGAGAGACCATGGAAAAATATATACAGGAGTCATTAGCGGCTGGCATAATCCGCCATTCCTCCTCCCCTTTAGGGGCGGGCTTTTTCTTTGTAGGGAAGAAAGACGGATCTCTAAGACCCTGCATTGACTTCAGAGGGCTGAAACAAATCACCGTTAAAAACAAATACCCCCTGCCACTCCTCTCCTCTGCGTTTGAGCCAGTTCAAGGGGCCAAGGTGTTTACTAAACTAGATCTTAGAAACGCCTATCACTTACTCCGCATCAGAGAAGGGGATGAGTGGAAAACGGCCTTTAAGACTCCGTTAGGCCACTTTGAGTATTTAGTCATGCCCTTCGGGTTAACCAACGCACTCGCGTGCTTTCAGGCTCTCGTGAATGACGTCCTAAGGGACTTTCTTAATGTGTTTGTGTTCGTCTATCTCGATGACATTTTGATTTTTTTTCTAAGAATCTACTCGAGCATAAGAACCACGTCCGTCAAGTGTTGCAGCGCCTCCTGGAAAATAGGTTGTTTGTGAAAATAAAAAAATGTGAGTTTCACCAAACGTCAGTTACCTTCCTGGGTTACGTCCTCGAGGGTGGACAGGTCAGACCAGCAGAAGAAAAAATCAAGGCAGTGTTAGAGTAGCCCACTCCTTCAACCCGAAAACAACTCCAAAGATTTCTTGGGTTCGCCAATTTCTACCGACGATTTATTCGTAATTATAGCCAAACAGCCCTACCCTTGACTGCTCTAACCTCCACCAAGACTCCGTTCAGCTGGACCCCTGCAGCTAATAACATTTTTTTCCAGGTTAAAGAACCTTTTTGCTAACGCGCCTATTCTCATCCAACCTGACCCCACCAAACAGTTCATTGTTGAGGTGGATGCTTCAAACTCAGGAGTAGGGGCCATTCTCTCTCAGCTCTCAGAAAGGGATCACAAGATTCACCTGTGTGCCTTTTTCTCCCGCAGACTGTCCCCAGCGGAGAGAAATTATGACATTGGGGATTGTGAGCTTCTTGCCATAAAATTAGCATTAGAGGAGTGGCGACATTGGCTCGAGGGTGCAGTTCTCCCCGTCATGGTTTGGACCGACCATAAAAATCTAGCTTTTCTCCAGTCAGCTAAAAGACTCAATCCTCGTCAATCACGTTGGTCATTATTCTTCTCTCGGTTTATCCATTTCTTTCCGCCCAGGATCCCGTAACGTGAAGCCAGATGCCCTATCCAGGCTTTTCTCCCCAGACGACTCTGAGAAGGAGCCGGCCCCCATTCTCCCTCCTAGTTGTTCGGTTGCTATGGTGACCTGTCCCATTTGTGCTCGGAATAAGTCCTCCCATCAGCCGTCATTTGGACTTCTTTAACCCTTACTTACTCCCAAATGGCCCTGGTCGCATATAGCTGTCAATTTCGTCACCAGACTCCCTGTGTCCAAAGGTATGACCACTATATTGACTATCATTGATCGATTTTCTAAAGCTTACCACCTAGTGGCTTTAAGAAAACTTCCTTCGGCTTTACAAACAGCTCAACTCCTAGTTAAGCATGTGTTTAGATTACATGGTATACCTCTGGACATCCTTTCTGACCAAGGGCCACAGTTCACTGCTCAAGTTTGGAGAAATTTTTGTCGTGCTCTTGAAGCTAAGGTGTCACTCACCTCTGGATATCACCCACAGTCAAATGGTCAAGTCGAACGAATGAACCAGGAGTTGGAAGCCGCCCTCAGATGTCTGACCACCACCAATCCGTCCGACTGGAGCACTTACCTTCCCTGGGTGGAGTATGCGCATAACTCTCAAGTGTCCTCTGCCACTGGGCTGTCCCCTTTCGAGGTCTCTTTAGGCTATCAACCCCCACTGTTCCCGGCCGATGAAAGGGACATCTCGGTCACCTCCGTCCAGCACCACATTCGACGGTGTAAGGTCATCTGGGACAAGACCACCGCAGCCCTTAGTCACACCGCCGAACAAAATCGTCGTTGGGCTGATCGTAAGAGGAGGGCAGCCCCCAAGTTTGTTCCTGGTCAAAGGGTGTGGCTTTCCACAAGAGACATCCCATTGAAATCTATGTCCAAGAAGTTATCCCCTCGTTTCATTGGGCCTTATGAAATTGAACGCATTGTTGGCCCATCGGCTATTCGTCTGCGACTGCCTTCTTCACTTCGTGTCCACCCTACGTTTCATGTCTCTCAGGTTAAACCGGTTCATTCCAGTCCCTTGTGCCCCCCGGCTGAGCCCCCTCCCACCCTGGATATTGATGGTCACCCGGCTTACTCGGTCCGCCGGATTGTTGACTCTCGGAGGCGTGGGCTGTGGTGACATATCTGACCTGCCCACCCTTCAACGCCGGTCCATCTCCAGCCAGCTTACGCCAGCTCTCTTCCCCGCTCTGGAACCACGTACCACCCCCATCTTCCTCCGGATGTTTCAAGTAAGAACTGAGCTCTCGGCCATTAGTTGTCACCTTTCCCACCCCTGTGAACCCATCTAACCCCGCTCTTTTCTTGTGTGCAGACGCACCCAGACTCCGACCTGCTTATCCGCCTAGCTGTGCTTCCTTGTATGATTTTGGTGTTATTGCAATAAATATCCACTTTAACATCTGTCTCTCCGTGAGTGTTTCTGCATGTGGGCAAAAGGCATTAGACCCAGCATGACATGTCTGTTCCCGCTGTATTAGCAGCCAGCTCCCCTCGCTAGCTGTCAGCTGGCCGAGCGCTCCAGGTTCAGTATACCTGGGGAGAATGCCTGACTTCCGGCACATTGCTATAAAAACTCCCGCTAGCTTTCCCCAATGAGTGGAAGATAAACACTGATATTACGTAATATCTAGTTGTAAAATGTTTGGTTTACTAAAGTATTTCATTTATTCCTGAGCAAATTGGTTTGATTGATTAAAGTTAAGCCTTTAAACATAATAGGTTTATTTAACTGTAATGACTTATCTGAGATCTGGAGAGTATTATATCCATCCATCCATCCATTTTCTTTACCCGCTTCTCCATTTCGGGTTGACCTTTTACATTTACCTTCAGACCCATCATCCTATCTGAATCATCCCTACTCCATTTCTCTTCCTATCCACACCATGATAAAACAGCTTAAACCCTGCCCCAATGCTCCAAGTCCTTCCACTTGGTCTCTTGCACACATATTGCATCTACCTTCCTCCTCTGCATCATGTCAGCCTACTCTCTACCTTTGCCTACATTTAGAGTTGCTACCCTCAGTCCTACACTCTTGGCTGTCGTCTTCTCCCTCTGTCCCCTGGCACTTTTCCCTTCTCGTGGTCTTCGACTAACAGTAACATAATTTCCGCCGGCACTCTGTTTGTCAACAGCACCAGTGGCAGCTGTTGTTAATCCAGGCATTGACCGATCTGGTATAATGTTGCTTGGATAAACTCTCATGTTAGTTTTGGCAGAAGTGTTTTATGCTGGATGCCATTCCTGACACAACACGCATCATTTACCCGGGCTTGAGACTGGCACAAGAGATACACTGGCTTTTGCTCCCTAGTGGCTTGTTTGAAAAAAGAAATGCAAATGGAAAATTTAGAGAGCGATTGGCATTGGCGATTGGTCAGATTCTAGACGGTTTGAATAAAAACCGGACATTTATGTCTTTAAAATAATGATGAGAAATACAAGAACCTGTCACAAAAAATAATATTGGAATAGAAATAAATGTTAATACTATGTTTGTAAAACCAGTTAATGAAAGTGAGGTTATAACTGTTGTTAAGGCAAAAAAAACCCATCTACTGATTATAAAGACATTGATATGTTACTGGTAAAAAAAGTAATTGAGGGGATTTCGAAACCTCTTACTCACATTTTAAATCTATCTTTATTAACCGGTCAGTTTCCCCATAGTATGAAAATTGCTAAAGTTATTCCAATGTACAAGTCAGGAGACAAACACCACTTCACAAATTATTGTCCTGTTTCTCTTCTCCCACAATTTTCCAAAATCGGTGAAAAGCTATTCAACAGCAGACTAGATCATTTTATTGAAAAACATCAATTACTTGTGGATAGTCTGTATGGCTTCAGAAGTAATCAGTCAGTATCACATGCATTAATTGAACTTATTGAGGAGATAACTAACTCCATAGAAAACAAGAGATTTGCTGTAGGACTGTTCATTGATTTCAAAACAGCATTTGATACTATAAATCACAACATTTTATTCAGTAAACTGGAACAATATGGGATCAGGGGGACTGCACTAAGTTGGGTGAAAAGTTATTTAAAAAACAGAAAACAATTTGTGAAGATGGGAGACTTTCACTCTGGATGTTTGGACATTGTGTGTGGTGTTCCTCAAGGATCTGTGTTGGGTCCTAAATTATTCATCTTATACAGTAATGACATATGAATCTACCAACAACTTTTGGACACCATTACCACATTTCATTACAATTAAAAACTGGTTTGATAGGAATAAGTTATCGCTAAATTTGAGCAAGACAAAATTCATGCTATTCACTAACAACAAACAATAGTGCCCAGACTGCATAACATTAGAGGGTGCTAACATAGAAAGAGTGCATGAAATTAAATTTCTAGGGGTAATAAAAGATGACAGAATTTGTTGGAAACCACACACTAAATACGTTTGTAATAAAGTATCAATTAGTATTTCAATTATGGCAAAAGCAAGATATTATCTTAATTGTAAGTCACTCCACATATTGTATTGCTCTATGATTCAGCCATACCTAAATTTTTGTGCAGAGGTGTGGGGTAAATCAACATTACAGCCACTAACAGTATTGCAAAAAAACAGCTGTGAGAGTAATACACAATGCAAATTTTCTTACAAACACAAATCCTTTATTTGTTAAGTCTAATTTATTAAGTGTAGGACATTGTGAAATATCCATCTGCACTATTTATGTATAAGATACAATATAACCTGTTAGCTAAACATCTGCAGGAAATGTTTTATGAAAGGGAGGGTGGGTATAACCTCAGGGAAACACTGAACTACGTAGTAGTTAACACTGAAAGATGTAGTATCTGAACAGCTATGAAAAGATTTTGTATCACTGTAACTGGGGTCAAACAATGGCATTAACTGAATATGGAACTAAAACAATGTCCAAATATATATTGGTTTAAAAATAAATATAAAGCTATATTGCTCACATTTTACAAGGAATAAGGTAATTCAAACACCTTCCTTTCTTCTTTACTACTAATACTATCATTAGTAGCTTATTATTATTTCCCTATCATTATTATCATTTTTTTCTCTCTGTTTTCTTTCTTTTACCTATTGTTAATTTACTGTTATAAAACAGATTAAGAAGAATTAATTGGGTACATTGGCAAGGATTTGGTAATTATTCTGATGCTGTATGTCCAGGTGCTATTTACATTTGTCATCATACTATTATTATTTTATTATTATTATTATTATTATAATGTGTCATAACAGTTATCTTGTTATCATTTTGTCTAAAACTTATTGTTGGGCCTTTCACATAATATACTGAACAGGTATATGAATAACATGATATGATTTTAAATACACATTTTAGTAATTAGTGCATCTATGAATAATATATTCAATAAATTGAGATAAGGAGTAGGATTAAATAAGTGTTCACTTCTTCCTGCTCCTTTTCAAACAGAAAAGTCATGGTAAGATAATTTTTGGTTCATGGTAATGTATAAACATGTTTTTTGTTTTGTTTTGTTTATGTTTTAAACCTGTTTAAAATAAATATATAAATAAATGTGCCCAAATACTTTTAGAAAACAGATTTACCATATATACGCGTTTCCTATTAATGAGAACATATCTATTGTTCCATGTAATGCCATGTAATGTGGCATAAAATTATGTTTGCAAAGTCATTTCAAATACAGAAGAACCTGTTGATAAAAGTCAGAAAGTTTGATGTGTAACCTAACATATTCAAAATCCCAGCACAATAAAAAGATTATTTCTCCAAAGTTTTAAAATATCAAATTGGGTAATATACCAAATAGACTGTTTAGTCTTGTCTACATTTGTTGTGAATAGTTTCTTCAAGCTGTAGTTAAAGCTATCCCTCAGGCTTTGATTAACACAATTCAAGGTTCATTATATTATACAACCTCAATACCATGGTTTTACCCACTGTATATCCAGGATTACAATTTTACAGACAAAAGTTGCAATAATAAATTTTTAAGAACAATCATCAACCAAAAGACTTTCCCTTCCTCTTTGAGAAGAAGAAATATACTTGCATGAGTTTCTGTTACTGAATGCAAAAAAATAAGATGCAAATATTTAAAATTCCCTTCACCCCCCCAAAGCAAAAGAAGTTCATTTTAAAATATTAAACAATATTTTATCCACGCAAAGAATACTTAAGACTAAAATTTATTGTTGAGGCAAATGACTGTACCTTCTGTCAAACTGATGTAGAAACTTTGCATCATTTATTCTTTTATTGTTCTCATACATCTAAATTTTGGACGGATCTTCATAATTTTTCTAACCAACAATTTAGATCCCAACTATAACTTACAACTATATTAAATTTGGCATTTATACTATGGACACAAATCTGGAATATACAACTAATAACCTGATCATTATGGCCAAATACTATATACACAAATGTAAATTTCTGAAAATTACTCCCAACATTCCTTGTTACCTAAAAGAAATTTCACTTCTGCTCAACTCTTTGAAATTTATTGAGGCAAAGAATGCTGTTTTGCTATATAATAATATGTCTGTTTTGGTGTTTTAATTATTATCCTAAATGAACAATAATTCCTGAATTATTACCTGTATTATCATTTGGTTTTTTATGACATTTTGTACCCCTTTTGTTGTTGTTTTGTTTTATTTTATTTCACCATTTTTATTTACTTATTTATTTATTGGCTTCTTTCTTTCTTTGTAAAACTGTTGACTGCTTGACATTTAAGTTACTGTTCAAAAATATGGATGCTTGTAAGATTTGACTATCTTTCACAATAAAGGTTTGTTAAAAAAAATTCTTGTACTGTGAAACATAGACATGAATAGACACCAGTCACTGGATGTGGAAAAAATGTTTTTAAGGGCTCAACAGGGTTTCCCTTTAGCTGACACCCAAGTAGGTTGCACATGCGGATATTGGAGGCATGCCCATCCATTGTGACACATACAACTCTTATGCCACACTTATGCAATTCCTCCATTGCATGAACAAGCAGAACCTCCTGAGTCTCTGGTGACAGGCACTTGGTCAGATAGTAGGCAATTGGAGCCTTCCAATGGCCTACCAATGGTGTTTCTATCCTCACTTCTATGTCAAAACCATTGTCCTTTATGTGTATAATAATTAAGCATTGGTCTACACCATAAGCTGTGCTACGCTTTTTTACCTGGCGTCCACACAATTTCCTGTTAGAAAAACTCACATGCACTTCATACTCTGTCTCTAGCCCTGTGTTGAACTCTGTGTCTGTTACACCAGCTTTCCATTTGAAATTTGGATAAACTC
>NC_051447.1:45159-50407 GCF_001649575.2 Kryptolebias marmoratus
GAATCTGATCTCTAGAGATCTAGTGGAGAGATTAAAGATCCCCACTAGGGAGATTGCTACTGTAACCGTCGCTGGAGTTACTGGCGAGAACCTAACACAGATCACTAGAGAGACGGAGGAGGTACACCTCATCATTTCAGGAAATCATCATGAGACAAATAAGTTCTTCGTTTTCGAGTCTTCCACGACCCAAATAATTCTAGGGTATAGTTGGTTACAGAAACACAACCCAGTCATAAACTGGGAACGACACAGAATAGAGAACTGGAGCGATAAATGCTTAAAGGAGTGTTTACGTTCAGCAGTGCCAAGTCAGAACAGAATCGATCCTCCTAGAGAAGAGATCGATCTGACATCGATTCCGCCCATTTACCACGATCTGTGGCAGCATTCAGCAAACAGAGGGCGCTGTCGCTACCCCCCCACCGCCCTTACGATTGCGCAATTGATCTGGTATCTGATTCATCTTTTCCTACGTCACGGTTATATAATCTGTCGAGACCAGAAAGGGAGTCTATGAAAGAGTACATCGAGGACTCATTAGCATCCGGAATTATTCGTCCATCCACGTCACCTATGGGAGCAGGGTTTTTTTTTGTTAAGAAGAAAGATGGCACCTTGAGACCTTGTATTGATTATCGAGGGTTAAATGAGATTACGGTTAAAAACAAGTACCCCCTGCCTCTAATCGATTCCATTCACGAACAGTTGCACTCTGCATCCATTTTCTCGAAACTTGACTTGAGAAATGCCTATCATTTAGTCAGAACAAAGGAGGGGGACGAATGGAAAACCACTTTTAGGACCCCTCTCGGACATTTCGAGTACTTAGTTATGCCTTTTGGTCTTACAAATGCCCCTGCTGTTTTTCAAGCTCTCGTCAATGATATATTGCGAGATTTCATTGGAGACTTCGTTTTCGTTTATTTGGATGATATACTAATTTATTCAAAAAATGAGGAAGACCACATCAGACAAGTTAAAACCGTACTCCAAAGATTGTATGAGAACCAACTGTTTATTAAGGCAGAGAAATGCGAGTTTCATGTCCGGACCGTCTCATTTTTGGGTTTCATTTTTGAGGAGGGACAATACAGATCTGATCCTGGGAAGATCAGGGCAGTGGTGGAGTGGCCAGTACCGGAGACCAGAAAACAACTCCAGAGGTTTTTGGGATTTGCAAATTTCTATCGCCGCTTCATTAAGGACTATAGTCGGATTGCGTCTCCATTAACCCAACTGACATCCGTAAAACGAATTTTCAGATGGTCTCCTGAAGCAGACGATGCATTTTCAAGACTCAAAAGACTGTTCTCATCAGCACCCGTTCTTTGTCATCCTGATCCTTCTCGACAGTTTATAGTTGAAGTAGATGCTTCAGATTTGGGAGTAGGAGCAATACTTTCGCAGAGATCACCGTCTGATAGTAAAGTTCATCCATGTGCATTTTTCTCTCGTCGATTATCTCCTGCAGAAAGAAACTATGATGTGGGCAACCGAGAGTTACTGGCAATTAAGATGGCTCTGGAGGAATGGCGACACTGGCTGGAGGGTACAGAAACTCCTTTTCTTATTTGGACCGACCACAAGAACCTGACCTATCTTCGCGAGGCAAGACGCCTCACTCCCCGGCAGGCTCGGTGGTCCTTATTCTTCAACAGGTTTCATTACATACTCACCTTCAGACCAGGGTCCAAAAACACAAAACTAGATGCATTATCACGTCAGTTTTCAGCACCGGACACTGTGGACCAAGAGGAGAACATTATTGCACCCACCTGCATTGTAGGTATGTTAACATGGACCATTGAAAAAGAGATTAAGGAAGCTCAGATTAATGAACCTGACCCGGGCACTGGTCCTACTGGCACACTTTTTGTCCCTACCACAATGAGGTCCAAGGTCCTCGACTGGATACACACAAACAAGTTATCCTGCCACCCAGGTGCAACTAGAATGATAGCGTTAGTTAAGAAACATTTTTGGTGGCCTTCCATCACACCTGATGTAAGAGAATATGTTGCTGCTTGTTCAACCTGTGCTCGCAATAAAACAGGAAACCAACCACCAGCTGGACTGTTACAACCATTACCGACACCCAGCCGACCATGGTCCCACATTTCGGTGGATTTCATCACTGGACTTCCCCCTTCTGAAGGTAACACCACTATCTTCACTGTCATAGATCGGTTTTCAAAAGCAGCACATTTCATTCCACTACCCAAGCTTCCATCTGCCTTCGAGACTGCTCAACTGTTAATCCAACATGTTTTTCAGATCCACGGTATACCTACCGATGTCGTTTCTGATCGTGGACCACAATTCATATCTCAAGTCTGGCAGTGTTTTTGCAAAGCATTGGGAGCTTCCTCCAGTCTCACCTCAGGTTACCACCCGCAATCAAATGGACAGGCGGAACGCTGTAACCAGGAGCTGGAGAACACACTACGCTGTGTGGTTGAAAGGAACCCTTCTGCATGGAGCCAGCATTTAGTTTGGGTCGAGTACGCCCACAACGCTCATACCTCGGCAGCCACAGGTATGTCACCTTTTGAGGCTTCACTGGGTTATTTACCTCCCTTGTTCCCAGGTCAAGAGACTGACGTCGCAGTTCCGTCAGTTCTGCACCATTTTCGCCGTTGTCGCAGGGTATGGCGGCAAACCAGATCAGCCTTGCTCCGTACGGCTGCCCAAAATAAAAGGTACGCTGATCGTCACCGCTCCACCGCACCAGTCTACAGGGTGGGACAGAGAGTGTGGTTGTCTACAAGGAACATCCATCTGCGAGAGACACCCAGGAAGATGTCTCCTCGCTTCATTGGACCGTTTCTCATCACTCACATTATCAACCCTTCAGCGGTAAGACTCCAGATACCTAGATCATTACGTATCCACCCCACATTTCACGTTTCACAGCTTAAGGCGGTTTTGGAAAGTCCATTATGCCCGCCTACCGACCTCCCTCCACCCGCCCGACTTATCGACAACCACCCGGCCTTCACCGTGAGGACCATTCTGGACGTTCGTCGACGTGGCCGTGGTTTCCAGTACCTGGTGGATTGGGAGGGTTACGGACCAGAGGAGCGGTCTTGGATACCCCGTTCCTTCATTATGGACCCGACTCTCATCACCACGTTCTTCAAGAACCACCCCGACAAACGCCTGAGGTCGCCAGGGGGCGATCCTTGAGGGGGGGGTTCTGTAAGGGTTTTCATGACTGCAGGTCTCACCCAAGATGGCTGCCAATCAACGGCAGCTGCGCCTCGTCAACTTGCTGAGGGCTCCTCAGCATAAAAGCCAGCAGTCATGATGGACTCGCCGCTGGAGCATTGAACCTCAATGGTAGTTTTGTCTTCAGCCAGTATTTGTGTGTGAGGAAGAAATTACTTACCTTTATGCTTTGTACCTTCAGATGAGCCTGGCCTGTTTTCCTGCTACGTTTTCTGAGTACTCTCCTCGATGACCCTCTGGAAGTCTGGTCTGCTGCCCTCCAACCACTTGCCTGTCTTCATTCACCTCATCTCCTCGGGAGGCCTTTGGATCTCACCCATCTTCTCCACCAAGGATTCAAGAACCCGTAAGAGAAAGATACAAATAATTTGAGTAACACCAGAGTAACACCAGAACAAGCAATCTCCTCCAAGATCCATCAGTAAATATCTTTCCTCTTCTTCAGGATTCTGGCGGAAGACCACTGTACATATCTTTGCACCTTTCTCCACTGTAAATAATAAACACTGTTTTGACTTTTTCGAAAACTGATTTCTGTCGTTCCTGGTTCTCGTACCAATCTGGGTTCCCGAGACGTGACATTCTGGTGGTTTAAGATGTATTCAGAGAAGCAAATTATTTATTTTCATAAATCGCTTTATTTTTGTGTCCCCTTATTTATTTATATATTTTTTTCCTGGTCAGCAACATCCCATGGAAAAAGAAAAACTAACATTCCCTTTGTGTGTATTTCAATGAGTTTCTTCTATGTCTGGTACTCAGTCCCAAGCCTTGTTGTCTCCACTGCAGACAAGTGTCTCTAACTGTATATTTAATAAGAACTAAATAATTTCCTGAAACAGATGCATGCTGTAGTTTTTTGCAAGTGAAACAGAAGTAAATATTACATTTGCTGGAACAGATTCTTGGCAGTGGATTAATACACTGTACGAGGAGTTTGGTCCATTTGTTAGTAATTACTGCTACAGGACTATATATATAAGGCTGTCTTACAGCAGTATTAACACTGGTCATAAAGATCATTCACAGAATAAAAAAAAAATGAAAAATTGTGGAGTTTCTTTAGGCTTACAACAAATGCCACTGCCTGGTGACTACACTTTAAAAACAAAGTTTTACAAATTCCCAGTGTTTGTAACTGTTTTTCACACTCGCAGTACACATTGCCCTACATAAATATGCTCCCAGAGCTTCCACTTCTCTCCTGTACTGTAAATGAAATGCTGCCCTGGCTTCCTCTCTGAAGGGGCACACAGCATACGCAGCATGGGGAGCATTGGCGCCCTGAGGACACAACAGCAGCAATTACACTTAACTCTTGGCATTTGAGTGACAAGGGAAACGATTCAGAAATAACCTGTAGCACAGTCTAGTGTTACGTGCTAAAATCTTTGCCTGAGGGAGCTATCAGAGAGCTGGGCCAACACGACAAGCAAGTTGAGTTACAGTTTTGAACAGAAACGACTCTCCTCAAAGCTTTTCCGAGGCTTCAACTTATACAGTGATCTGTTTACGGAGACACAGCATGCTGAAACA
Source organism: Kryptolebias marmoratus (assembly GCF_001649575.2). Classification (NCBI taxonomy): domain Eukaryota; kingdom Metazoa; phylum Chordata; class Actinopteri; order Cyprinodontiformes; family Rivulidae; genus Kryptolebias; species Kryptolebias marmoratus. Next base: position 49,927 of record NC_051447.1, read on the forward strand.
ACATGTCAGCATGAGCTTTAGATGAGCAACACTGGAAAAAGACAAAGGCGTTTTAGCAAGAATGATTCAAAAGGCAGAATCTTTTAATTGTGCCTTCTGGAAATTCAGCTCCCATAACTTAATCAAACATTAAGATCCTTAATAACAAAGGAAGTCATGTTTACCACATGCACTTCTTCTTCTGCATAGATTCTATGCATTGCTCCTGTAAAACAGTTATAACATTACTGAGGTTGAATTGTTAGTCAATCACTTGAAATGATCTCATGGATTTGAATAATGCTAGCTTTTTTTGGACTTGTCATGAGGGATGGAAACGGAGGCGAACCCAGAGTGCAGACTCATTTATCAAAAACAAAAACTAATTTATTAAATAAAGAAAATAAATAAAAACAAACCGCTGACGTGGCAGCAAACTAATCTTAACAAAAATCCAAAGCATGGCATGGCAAGGCAACGAGGAAACAAAACATGGATACAG
>NC_051447.1:50585-52949 GCF_001649575.2 Kryptolebias marmoratus
GGGCAGGGCCGGACCTAGCCTGTCTGGACGCTTCCCCTTTCCCTCCAACCTAAGAGTTATTCTGGCAAGACACTTAAAAGAGCTGGCACAAACACCAGATTGACCAACACATCGCTACAAGTGGCTAATAACAAGACAATAGAGACAAAAAACATGAAAACGTGATGAAAATTTATAAATGTATTTGTATTTTCAAAACTGCTTACATCAGTTACATGTTTATGTCAGTTAAACAATAAGTCAACCTAGAAATTAACCAAAAATTAACACAGATAAACACACACTTTCAATTACACAAACAATAAACAAAATAAGCCAGAAGGGACATAACAGTCAATCATATGTCATTATCGGCAGAGTGAACCTCATGTGTAGCAGTGCGTCGCCTTAAGGTTCCCCTATCTGCTGCCAGGTTGAACCACCTTATGGCATGCTTGCAGACATCCTGCTCTGTGGAAGCATGAGCAACCCGATTTTTTCTGACAGAATCTGTAATCACAAAAGCTGATTTTCATAATGACAATTAATTTCAAATATTGACAAATGACAAATAATTTCATAATGACAATTTGCAATGTGACAGGTACACACTGTGGTAATGCTCTCCAAAATAGACAACCTGTCTCAGTCTCATACTGCAATTGTAAAATTTCTAAATATAGAAATAAAGTTTGTCAAAATAACAAAAATAACAAGTGAATTTTGTCAACTTAAATTGTTAAAATGTAGTATTTATTTGATTTCTTGTTGTTGAGCTATCAAAACATTTTTAGTCCAAATACATATTCTGCAAAAACTGAAGAAGAGATCACGAAGACAGAGGAACAGCACATGCTAAATCATGCTGGTTAATTGTCTAAGCTTAATTGTCTAAGCTTGCAATAAATTCAATTTTAGTAAATTTATTTAGATGCAGTTTTATTCAGCATTGTGTTTGAAAAGCCTGAAAAAGAACCTCAACACATGAACTTAATCTGTTACAGTCTGTTTAACTTGTTTACTATAGTGGAGCTGAATTCAAATCCACTAAGCCTGCTTAATATTTCCTTTAATAGTTAAAGCTACATTATTGCCTTAGATTACCTTTATGCACGCAAATCCAGTTGGATCAACCTAATTTACTGGTGTAAATTATACTGATGAGCAATGAATCCTACAAACTGTTCGTCAAATTTAAACATTCTAAACATCTTATTTGCAAATATGACAGATTCAGATTCACCCAAGGCAAGTTCACTGGATTGTAACTAAACAGCTTAATGTTGAACAACTTAATTAAATTGTCTGGAAATCATTTCCAATATTTTTTGTGTACATTTCTCTTATGTTGAGGACTACATCAGAATTTAAAAAATAAATATATATACTTATTTTCTTATATACTTATACTTATTTTAAAATATTTATTACAAATACTGGCTAAAAGACTTCTTCCCATTGACACCTTTCCAGTTGATCATTTTTCCAACATCATCATTGAACATGTGAGCCAGGATGTTCCAAGTCACACGTTTTTCGTCATGGCCCCCAATTGCTGCCAGGGAGTTAATCTATAACGGAACAAAGAAAAAAGCAGCAGTAAAAATTAAATAGAAATGTTAACATACACTTTATGGATTTTGAAGTCTCAACAACTGATCACTAATAACAGTAGATTAGTATCTCATTATGTAAAGTGAAATTGCAATGAAAAACACAAACAAAAGAACTCACCAAACTCTGCTTCAGTTGGAAATGCGCAGGATCTTTGAGCCAGTCTTCAAAGCTGTCAACTTCTGCCATTGATGACAGTGGAAACTGGACAGAGACAGCTACATCCATCTCCTGGGCAGATGGGCTCAGCCTGCTGGTCAAATAACTGACCTTGGCAGTTATTACATATAAAACACCAGCTCTTGTTGGTGTTTTATATGTTCCAGCAAGCTTATTATATGGACTTCTGCAGCTGTTAGAAAGAATGGGAATATAAATAAATCTACTTCAGTCCAACTGGAATAACACAATGAAGTTTTTTGTTTTTTTTTTAAACATATGCCAAGACATTTTTAAACGTCAGGACACAAGGTGTTTGCAGAAATCAAAAAAATCAATTTTTATATTGCAGGCTTATTAAAAACAGGCCACAGAAGGCCTAGCCAAACATCAAGCATCTAATTGCAGCTTGACCCGGTCTGAATATCCAGTCGGGTTCGGGACATAGACCTAAACTCTGGTGCTGCACCACAGTGTTAGGTTCATCCAGGTGTTTTGCACAGCTGAATGGTTGCCATGAGATATTCAAGGACTTCTCAAACATGCATGAGAGAGTCAAAGCAACACTCCAGGAATGTTTTTGACAAGGGAAAACAAGTCAATATGATATTA
>NC_051447.1:53467-66493 GCF_001649575.2 Kryptolebias marmoratus
ACAGCAGGAGCTTGTGGTAGTGTTGAGGGTTTGGGTTGCACCCTGGCTCTCCTCTTCTGTTGATCTTCCTCACTGTCATCACCCGAATCTCCAAAGAAATGTCTACATTGGAGAGGAAAAACAACCACAGTCAGTCGTCATCATAAGCTCCCTAAATAATTATACTGTATTGTAATATATTAATAACAGTCCCATCTTCATTTGTACTTAACCACATGTTAATATTAAAAAATCTCAAACTGTCATCAGCCAAGCTGCAGTTATTTTTCTTATCCCAAGTTATTTGTTGATCAATATATACCAGGGGTCTGCAAATCTAGGCTTTAATCTGGTGTCGTGCAGCGTTTAGATGAGTCTCTGCTTAAACGCATCTGAGTTAATTATAGAGGTCATCAGCAGGACTCTGTATCAGTATCAGCATACTAAGGAGGTAATTCAGCCATTTCATTCAGCTGTGTTGGACAAGGGACACATCAAAAAGTTGCAGTACACCAGCCTTAGAGGCCTGGAACTGAACACCTCTGATGTATACTCTAATTGTCTGCACGACACTGTTTTCCTTTTACAGCTGTCTTTGCATGTGTGTTTCAGACAGTTAAAGTTGAATTTACGTGGAAATATAAAACTACAAGATGCTTTCACCTTTCGCTTTGGTCGACTGTCCTCTTCTTTCTCTTCTGTTTGCAAATCAGAGGTTCTGCATGACAGTGACCTAGTCAGGTAGTGGCGTGCTTCAAGGTCCTGATCTAAGAACAGTTTTTAAAAATTCAGACAGTGGGAAAGAATGAAGTCATGACATGAAAAATACTGTTTGCTACTTATAGCTTGCAAATTGTTCTCACTCTCCTAACAATTTGCAAGCAATCCAGTTTACATCACATCTCAGCTTTAAAAGCTAAACTCCACACTCTCTATTTCTGAATTGAGAAAACTCCTCGGATGAGAAGCAAAACGTCTTCAACTACAGAATAGAAGTCCAGTTGTTTTTGTTTTTTAACCCTTTTTGATTTTACCATGGCCTGGATGACAGAATCTACACCAGCACACAAACACACACACCCCTCAACAGAGAGATGGTGGAAAGTTAAGTCTTCAGTTGTACCACCAACACTGTGTCTGTGTGTGTGTAGGATGCAGATTCAATACTGACATGTTTTAATGTATATGACAGAGAGTGGGAGTGGGTGACAAGAGTTTTGAATATAAGCAGGGTCATAATGCTCACAGCTGTTTGAGGCGTAGCTAGTACTTATTACTCACAACATTAGGCGCAGGCAGGGGTTCAGCCTATTGGACAAGCTGGGGACAGTCTGGTAACGGGGTCTCCTGTGCCTTTTTTGAAGTCTGAGACTTAGTTACAGGCTAAAGCAAAGAATAAAATATAGAAATTATTTCTGTGTAATACAAAATATGTCTGATTCCTTCACATTCAGAAAGGGGAAAAACATTTTCTATATAGTACAGCATTGAATTATAGCCTCCTTACAGCATAGTGCTACACCTACCCTGTGGAGATGCGCTGGGAAACAGAAGACTGAAGGAACAGCTTCAGCTCTGATCTTTACTGTCTGACCTGTCCTGTCAAAGGTCTCTGGGCTGAAATGCTCACTGCAGAGCATGGAGGACGGACTAGCAGAAAATCCTTCCCTTCTGACAGCCGTTTCCCATTGCTTTCTCAGCTGTTTATCTTTGGGAAACCTACATAAGTTTGAAAAAAGTTGGCTAAGCAACTAACAACAATCAGAGTAGTTACTTCGGGCTAATTTAGTTAAACAGAAAAAAACTTTTTGGTTGTTTGGAGGCAGGTTTCACCGGGGAAATTCACAATATTATGCTCGGGAATTCATAGTATTAGCCACAAAGTCAACAAATTCTGTCCATATAATGAAAATATAATGGCCAGATACAATCACTAGTATTTTTTCATTCTTACCTGTGAAAGGTAATGCCATCAGCTCCGGTTATCACAGTTCCACGCAGCACATGAATGAGGCATCTTCTCCGATCGCTCTACTTTGCCACATCCAATATGGCGGCGACGTTGACGTACGATTCGGCGCTCAATGGGGCGTCTACGTATTCATGTCTGTGCTGTGAAATGTCATTGTTGTTATTTGCTTACGATTTTCAATAAAGTTTTTCAATTAGCTTTATCGCGAGGATAATGTAATATCGCGTGTTTTCTCAAAAATAAAAGTATCACGTGAGAGTTGTGTTGATCATTGTTTTAGAAGCGGGTACTTGCTTGACCGAAGAATGAAAAGAGCAACTAAATGAGGTTGTGTTTTTGTATATTTGGGCGGAAAACAGTAGTCCCGAATAATAACTGCTGTGAGGTTTTAAACTATAGGAGCAGGTTCTTCTTGGAAGTGGTGGACCGAACAGATTCTGACCCAGTTCTCGGTGGTAAGTTGAATGAACAGTTTTAAACTTGTATTCACTCCTGTGATAAAACAGTCATGCACCTGTTCAGATGTCTTGTTAACGTAAACTGGTATGATACGCAGTAAGTCGACGGTTTTATCCGAATAACATTAAATATAGAAGAAAAGACGCCTATCGTGTACGAGGCGTGCATGAGGCATTTATGATGCTAAAGCTAGCTGTTTAAATGCTGCCAAGGCGACCTAATTCTGCGAGCGTTTACTTTTCAGTGTAACTTAAAAATGACTACAAAATACAAAAATAACCAACAATATATAGAGATTATAACCAGTTTGTGACAACTCCTGTTTTGATATTCAGTACAAGTAACATTTGATTCAATGAAATCATCACCAGCTGCTTTCAAACATGCTATCAGAGCAATTGTCAAACATGGGTTTGGTTTTCCATCTTGTCATGCAGTGGTGCTTGAACGTTACTTTCCAGGAAATCAGCTGACTTAACCAATTTTCAAACTGCGTAATAAATGCCCTTCACTTTAACAGGATTGCATTGAAATTTTAGCAAAAACCGTGTGTCATTCATACGATTTAATACAGTTGTGAAGTTAGCTTTCATCATAGTTCATTGACTTGAGTTTGAACTAGAGAAAAAAAATTCTGCGAAAATGCAGTGTGAGTGTTGAATTATACAAATATAGCTAAATTCTAAGCAATTGCAGGATGTAAGCTAAATGCTAAAAGTAGCAGAACCATAGCTAAAACTAAAAGTAGCATTATAAGACAAAAATTGAGCAGAAAACTGAAGCATATTTCAGAGAGAGAAAAATGTTTTTGAAGGAATGGAAGAGATCTCAATGTATTTTTAAGGGAAAGTTTATTTTAAATGAAGTTAAATATATATATTTTTTTATTTATTTTTTTTTATTTAATTTTTATTTGGAAAGGCAAGATACAAATTACTTTTACATTCCAGTTTCCCCCACATTGGGAGGAAGAAAAGAAATACACAGGCCAATCCAAGGTTTTTATGTAACACGCGAACAATGAAAACGACAACAGAGAAAAAAAAAAAAATGTGAGTGTGGGGGGTAAGGAAGAGTCAGGTCTATTTTCCTTTTGTCAGTGGTAAAACACAGTCGATAGCAAACATTTCCCATAATCCTGAGTTAAGGTATAGTAAAACAACACAACAGTACTCACATGTAATGGCTATATTTAATCTACTGGAATAACTGACTTTACGTAGTTGGTCCATTTAGACCAGATCCTGAAAAAGGATTCTCTCCGACCATGAACAGAAAAAGATAACTTCTCCAGAGTGTAAATGTCCTGTACAATGGAAACCCAATCCTCCACTGTGGGTGCTTCGGGCTTTAACCATTTTCTAGTGATTGTCTTTTTGCTTGCTGCCAGAAGCATTAACAGGAGTTTTTTGTCGTCCAGAGTCCAGTTATCAAATGAAATATTTCCTAAATATAGGGATTCACAATTACATAGGATTCCTTCAGTAAAGATGTTATTTAGGTGGGAACATATTTGTTCCCAAAAGGCCTTAATCACCGGACAAGCCCAGAAGATGTGGTGGTGATTTGCTCCATTTGTTCCACAGAGTCTCCAACACGAGTCTCCGCTGCCCTGGTGTTTTTTCTGGGCTGGAGTTACAAAGTATCGAACAGAGTTTTTCCAACTGAACAGCCGCCATGTATTGGAGCTTGAGGTCATCCAATGCAATTTATTAATCTGTTCCCAGACTTCAGTTGTAATTGATAAATTTCCTTCTTTTACCCACTTGTTTCTTATGTAGTCTGTATCACCTTGTTTAGACAATAGAATGCCATTATACAGTAAGGAAACAATTTTTTTGCATGAACCTGATTTCAACAGGGACAGAAACACTTTAAAAAATCCTGGTTTGGCCGTATCCCTATTATCGCATATATTTTGATTGAAGTAGGACCTAACCTGCAGATATCTAAAGAAGTCGTCCTTCTCCAACCCTTTAGACCTCTGGAGTTCCTCAAAACTCTGAAACACACCCTTCCGGGTAAATGTATAGTACGTGGTTAATCCTTTTTGGGTCCATCCTCTAAATCTTACATCAGTCTTATTTGGTTTAAAAGCTGAGTCAAAGGCACACCACCTGAGTATTTTTATCTGGTTACCCAATTTACACATTTTAACGACCTTATTCCAAGAATCCAGCATGGTGTGTAATGTTGACCCATATGGTATATTGAGCCCCTCTTGTAAATCCTTATCCATTAGTACTGATATTAAAGGTATTCCTTCCACTGTTGCTTTTTCCAAATCTTTCCACTTTGCACTGTAAAGTGGAGAGGATAGACAGAGTACTGGTCTTAATTGAGTTGCAAGGTAGTAGACCTGTAGATTAGGAAGACCTAGTCTACCTTTCTCTTTCTTTAACTGCAGCGTACTATATCTCACTCTTGCCTTTTTCCCCTGCCAGATATATTGGGATATTGTTCTTTCCCACTCCACGAAGTGCCTATCTGGGATCAGAATAGGTAGACACTGAAACAGATATAGGAAGCGCGGGAGAATATTCATTCTGACCGACTCAACTCTTGAGTGTAAATTTGTAAAAGGAATCAGATTCCATCTTTTCATGTCTGATCTCAGATTTGAGATTAGGGGCCCATAGTTAACTTCAAAAATCCTGGAAAGGTCCTTGGGCAATGTGACCCCTAAATATTTTATGGATTCTGCTTCCCATTTCCAATTGAAGAGGCTCCTAATGTTGTTTTGTGGGTTATAGTTTATTGTTAAAACCTGAGTCTTGGTAATGTTTATCTTGTAGCCCGAAAGCAAACCATATTCCTTGATCGCTCCCATAAGTATAGGTAGGGTTTTAGCTGGGTTTGTTATGGTCAACAATAAATCATCTGCAAATAATGACAACTTTTGTTCTCCGGGTGCCATATGAACTCCAGCTATGTCCGTCCTCTGTCTTATCCACTGACTTAGAGGTTCAATGAAGAGGGCGAAGAGGAGTGGAGAAATACAGCATCCCTGCCTCGTACCCCTGAAGTTAAATATTTTGATGGTATTAAAGTTACCAAAACCAAATGTTTTAGCACACTGTTCCTGATCAATCTAAACCTTTTGATATGTAAATGATTAAAATAGCAGAAGAAATGACAAACCAGAAGGCATTTGTGAGAATGGTGATTCAGCGCTTCTCAACATTCACACAAGTAGTATCCTTTATTTAACCAAGAAAAAAATGACTTATTGAGATTAAAAACCTCTTTCCCAAGAGTGACCTGGCCAAGACAGCAGCACAAAATAAGACTTTACCACAGAAAATTTAGGTATGTGTGAGGGATTATTTCCATTACTTTCACACAAGCTTTCCTTTCTGCTGTCATATCAAAAGTTTTTCATATGAGGACATAAAAAAAAAGATATGGTTTTTAAAAGGTTCTAAGATTATTTAATTCTGATTTAAAGTGTAAAAAACACACAGCAGATTTCACCATCAATTTATTAAAAAATAAAATAAATAAATAAAAAGTTGTGTATGAAAAACTAATTCCGGCATGTATCTAAATAATTGAACCAACTTATCAGCAATAACTCTATGTAAGCATATGTGTAACAGAAAGACTGACTGTATCAGAGACCCCCTACCACCCCACAACCCTGGCCCATACATTTTGGGGTGATTTACACCATGATCACTGGCATTTCAGGGTTTCTTTTTTCTCACAACTGATTTGAGTTAAACAGACAGCTGTTTGCGTCTGCGTGTTATTCTGAACTAACCATGCTTTGTTTGTGACTGATGTTTGTACCAAGATGTCACAGTACGAATAAATGTACTATTCCACCCCTACCTGTCATGAACTTTAAACTTTAACCTGCTAACTAAGGTCTGTAGAGTCTGAGATGATGTTCTTGGGGTTTTTTTGTAATTTCTCTGAGCGCTGCACATTCTGACTATGGGGTGAATTTACTGGGATGTCCACTCCTTGGAAGATTGACAGCTGTTTTTGATGTTTTCAACTTATGAATAGTCTTTATTTTTGTACAATGATGGACTCCAAATAGTTTGAAGTCCACCTTTAACCCAAGAGCAAGCAAAATGGGGATTTGATTTTCCACCAAACATAAGAAAAACTTTTGGCCATTCTGGAAAATAAGTCTTGTTACAGTAGAATTTGAGTTGGATTATGGTAGTTTATGAGGGCTTATTCAAATTCTGCATTTCAAGTTAAACATTTGTTGCTACTTCAGTTTTAAACATGCCTGTAAGCCAAATTTTCTCTGCTTTTCCCTTTAAAGTATTTGGAGGGCCATGAATGACTTTGCAGTTCTCAACACCGGGAGAAAGATGCCCCTCATTGGGCTGGGAACATGGAAGAGTGAGCCAGGAAAGGTAGGGGTCAACAAGTAATTGATAGAATATTCCTCTGAGATAGAATTACTCTGGAATGGCTATTTATGGCAAAAGGTGAGATATATGGCTCCCATCTTGTTAGGTGCACTGTACTGTTTACATCAGGGGTGGCCAACCTCACCCTTGAGGGCTATTATCCTGCACGTGTTACATGTTTTCATGCTCCAACACACCTGATTCAGTGATTAAATTACCTCTTCATGTTCCACAGAAGCCTGTTAATCACCCATTGATTCAAATCAAGTGTGTTGGAGCAGAGAAACAAGTAAAACATGCAGGATAGTGGCACTCTGGGACCAGGGTTGGCCACCCCTAGTTTACATATTGAAGCCACACATTATCTCTATGTGTGTCCTGCATGTTGTGTCATCAGTCCAAAAATCATTCAGCACTCAGCATTCACACTGCATTTTCACAGGAAATGCTAAATTTTCTAGTTACAAAAAATATTTTTATAGCTGCTGCCCAGGATCTGCACTGCTCTAATAAGTAGACAGTGTTAGCACATGGAGCTGTTGAAGATTTAATTAGATTAACAAGTTAAATACTGGACTTCCATAAATTAAAACGATATAAACAGCCACAAATACTTTATGTATTTGCTGCATCTGTTAATAGGTGACTGATGAAAATTTGTAGTGTGAGAGAATTTTGTTTGTCCTAAATTTTCAGGGGCTTCAGATTAGTTTTACAAGTGATGGCCGTACCTTACAAGTGAATGTTAAATGAAAACGGTTGTCTTTTTACAGGTAAAACAAGCTGTCATGTGGGCATTGGAGGTTGGCTATCGTCACATTGACTGTGCAGCCATCTATGGGAATGAGATTGAGATTGGAGATGCTCTGCAGGAGATGCTCGGTTCTGACAAGGTAAAACTGCTTCACCACATTACCTTGGAAGTTCTGCTAAGTATTTCTTGACCATTAACTAATGCTGAAATACAACATGTTTCAATGGGTGAGTGTCATAAATCATTCATTTACGGATGGTATTAGGCTGGACTTCAGTTGACTGAAGGAGTGAGGATATATGTATGTATGTGTTCAGAAGACATTTATTTGAACAATAACCACAGTGGTGGGAAGGGAAACAGAGACTGGCTTTTTTTAAAACCAGTATAACTGTACTTGCAGTTCCAGTGTTTGTCTTACAAATTTTGCTAAGTGTGAAATGACAAATATAAAATGAAACAAAAACAAAACTATAAAAATGAACTCCTCCAGCAGAGAACGTGCGCTTCTATAAAAAATATCTTCGCCGCTGTTTTTAGTCTTCTACTGAGCGATTTGGTCCTTGCAAAATAAATAAATGACGGAATAATGAACAATGTCTCAGAATCAGAACAAGAAGATAAAGGGAAACAATTCCTTCCAGAAAGAGCTTGTAAATTCTTTGACAAGAAAACAAGCATGTTTACATCATTGGGTTTTAGCAGAGTGTGCAGGTTGTTAACAACATAACCAGTGGTACTAAAGACGAGTTATGAAGGTGTGCTTGTGGCCAGTATGCACAGATGTTTTTGTGTCATTTGAGATGACAAAAAGTCCATATATATATATTGCCCATTGTCATTTGTTGGACTGATGATTATCGGTTGAAAAAATTTTACATATCGCCCAACCTTAGTTAGTGTGTGTGTGTGTGTGTGTTTGTTTTTAGATTTATTTATTTCTTTTAGCCATTATGCACTTGCAAAATTCTCAAAATTCCATTTGAAAGGTATCTTGTTGCATTTTTAGTATCTCCTGGTGGTCAGATCAAGCCAAAATGTTTAGCCATTTTTTGAACTCCTGAAAAAATAAAGGTAGATACTTTAAAATGGAGCATAGCTTTCTCTATGCAGAAGGTTTTGAGTCATTCAAATAATACCTCTTTAAAATTGTAGCTCCATAGGACAAATATCTAATTTTATTTATCTATTTATTTATTTTTGTATAACCTAAAATCACATTGATTTTATTTATTTTTGCTCATAAGCCACACCCACTTCAGCCAGTCATTGACATTTTGAGGGAAACAAGTCAATGTCATCCTCAGCATGCGTCTTTGGTTTAGTTTTCAAACACTTCAACATTGTTGGGATATAAACTCAGTTATAGTGTCCTCTAGTGGTGAACATTTATAGAACTAAGTGCAGTCACTAATAAAGGCAACTTTTGCATTAAAATATTGTTATATTTCCTGAGATTATTATTTTTTTGCCCATTTTCTTTACTAACTTACGACTTCCTAACTCATTTGAATGCAAATTCAAAGAAAAGTTGACAGAAATACATATAAGCACATTTTGGACTCTTGAGCAAATATGGTACATTTTTTAAATGAACACAACATCTCAGCTTTAAAAAGCTTGAACTCCACGCACTAAGCTTTTTATATTGAGAATGCTCCTTTGATGAGAAGCAAATCATCTTCAGCTACAGAATAGAAGTTGTCTTTGTTGTTTAACCTTTTTTGAATCAACCTTTAAAGTCATTAAGAGTAGGTTTTGACGATGTAGCAAAAAAGATTTCTAAGTGGAAATGAGTTGGCCTTTACCACGTGATTAAGTGCAAGGAACACAAACACATTGATATAAGGCTTTAAATTGCGTGATATAGAGTTTTTATTTACATTTTACACAGTGTACCAACTTTTTCAGAATTAGGGTTGTATATTTATATTCATATTCATAAAAAATAACTGACAGTTATTTCCAACACTTAACTTGAGCACTACTTATTTTGCTAGATTTTTGCCAAAATCTTCAGGATTAACTTTTGGACCCAACCTTTTCTGTCTGTTAACAAAATATCTCACTGGACAGATTTTAGTAATACGCAGAAAGTAATTATAGGTCTACAACCGATTATCTTTTGAAATCGGTCAAATTCAAAATGAATGCCACAGCTAAATGAACTTAACTAACTATAACTCAGCCAATTTTACAGTTAATGATCCAGATTTGGTATCGTAGTAGTTGAGTCATTATTAACACATACTTTGAGAGTGAGATCTTGCAGTATCGCATGAGATCGAGGACATAATTTTTAAAGATTGACAACACGGCTGCAACTCCATCATTTCTTACTGTAAGATGATCTTGGTCTAAAACTCTGGCATGAAAGTCAGCAGGCGATACTGTATGCATTTCTTTAAAGAATGGTAGGGTTTTTATTAGGGTAATAGATCAGTTATTGTGGCCGCATGGTGGTTGGTGCCTGTTGCGGCGGTAACCCTCGAACCCGCTGGTGGACACTGGCGGTGAGGGATGTTGTCAGGCTGAAGGAGTCCTATCAGGCCTTTTTGGCCTGTGGGACCCCAGAAGCAGTTGACAGGTACCAGCAGTCTAAGCAGCATGCGGCTTGGGTGGTCGCTGAGGCAAAAACTCAGGCATGGGAGGAGTTCGGAGAGGCCACGGAGAAAGACTGCCGCATGGCTTTGAGGCAATTCTGGTCCACCATACAGCATCTCAGGAGGGGAAAGCAGTACAGCATCAACACTATTTATAGTGGGGATGGTGTGCTTCTGACCTCGACTCGGGACGTCATGGCTCGGTGGGCAGAATACTTTGAAGACCTCCTCAATCCCACCGGCTTGACTTCCATTGAGGGGGCTGAGCCTAGGGACTTTGGGTTGGGCTTTCCAATCTCCAGTGCTGAGGTCACTGAGGTGGTTAAAAAGCTCTTCAGTGGTAAGGCTCCGGGGGTGGATGAAATTCGCCCGGAGTTCCTTAAGGCTCTGGATGTTGTAAGGTTGTGTTGGCTAACGCGACTGATATCCATGCAATATTGCATGGATTTGCAGTTCCCTTGGATTGGCAGACCGGGGTGGTGGTCCTCTTACTTAAAAAGGGGGACCAGAGAGTGTGTTCTAACTACAGAGGGATCACCCTCTTAAGCCTCCCTGGTAAGGTCTGTTTAGGGGTTCTGGAGAGGAGGGTCCATTGGCTAGTCGTACCACGGATTCAGGAAGAGCAGTGTGGTTTTCGTCCTGGTCGTGGAACACTGGACCAGTTCTATACCCTCAGCAGGGTCCTTGATGGTGCATGGGAGTTCGCCCAACCAATCTACATGTGTTTTGTGGGCTTGGAAAAGGCATTCGACCGTGTCCCTCAGGGAATCCTGTGGGGGTACTCCGTGAGTATGGGGTACCAGGCCCTTTGATACGGGCTGTTAGGTCCCTATATGACTGATATCAGAGCTTGGTCTGCATTGCCGGCAGTAAGTCGGACTCGTTTCCGGTGAGAGTTGGACTCCGCCAAGGTTGCCCTTTATCACCGATTCTGGTCATAACATTTATGGACAGAATTTCTAGGCACAGCCAAGGTGTTGAGGGGATCCGTTTTGGTGGCCTTAGGATCGCATCTCTGCTTTTTGCAGATGATGTGGTCCTATTGGCTTCATCAGGCCGTGATCTGCAGCTCTCGCTGAAGCAGTTCTCAGCCGAGGGTGAAGCGGCTGGCATGAGAATCAGTGCCTCCAAATCCGAGGCCATGGTCTTGAGCCGGAAAAGGGTAGAGTGCCTTCTCCGGGTCGGGGAAGATGTCCTGCCCCAAGTGGAGGAGTTTAAGTATCTTGGGGTCTTGCTCACCAATGAGAGAAAAATGGAGCGGGAGATCAACAGGCGGGTTGGTGCAGCGTCTGGAGTGAAGTGGGCACTGTACCGGTCTGTTGTGGTGAAGAGAGAGCTGAGTCAAACGGCGAAGCTCTCGATTTACCGGTCGATCTACGTTCCTACCCTCCTCTATGGTCACGAGCTTTGGGTAGTGACCGAAAGAACGAAATTGCAAATACAAGCGGCAGAAATGAGTTTTCAAACAAGATAGTTACATCAAATGTAAACGGCACATATTGCATCTTTTCTACAGCCATAGCAAATGTGTAAAGGTCACACTCACTGTACTGTAAATCACTATACTTCGCCATGCATCTTCACTTCTCTTTCTCTTCTTCTTCTCTCTGGCTGTTGACCCTGTCAAATTCATTGTCCTTCCATTGTCAGACATTGTAACATTGTGTTGTTCTCTGACTATATACAGTATATACTTGCCAGTTGATGGTTAATGACCTTAAGCTATTTCAGAAAACTGGTTGGTCTTTGGTTAATCTAATGTTTCACACATTTACCTTCGTTGGAGAAAGTCAGGATTCACCTGGGAGCAATTTACAAATTCAGGACAGATTTGGAAAAAAAGTCTAATGGAAATGTATAGAAATATGCTTGACATATTATGACAACTTGTTCAGCCATTTAGCATTTAAAGACTTGTGCAATGAACTAATGCCTAAATGTTGTTGTGAGTGAGACTCTTCAACAGAGACCCATATAATACAGTTTGATCAACATGACATAATCAACTGATAATGTAAGAAACAGCAGAGAGTTGTACATAATCATGGATGTACCAAAGCATTTGCAACTTGTGCACATCAAAAAAGCAGATTCTCATTTCTTTGAACAAGTAGCACAATGATGTGAAGATTGAACAACTAATATGATTAAGCGTAGACAAAAACTTCGGTGAAGATTTATTGTTTTTGCTTTAATCCCTGAGCTTTGTTTACAAACAGCAACAACAACATTAGCAATTACCCCTGTGGTACACTGTAAATTTAACATTTGATGAGGTAAGGTGGAGATTCAAGGTGAGATTACTGATTAGTAATTCAAATTAGTTACAAAATTTAAAGGTTTTTGCATATTTGAAAAGAATGTCCTATATGACAGACCTGTCAGCCTGATACTGTTTGCTTGTTCATCAGTTCCTGAGAAGAGAGGACATGTTCCTCACATCTAAGCTGTGGAACAATCAGCATCACCCAGAGGATGTGGAGCCAGCCCTCCTTAAAACTCTGAAGGACTTAAAGCTGGACTATCTGGACCTTTACCTCATGCACTGGCCCTATGCATTTCAGTGAGCACAGCCTCCATGGAGGATTAAGAATACAATTGCTTATTATTTTGAGAAAGCTAAAATGAATTAATTAGCAGAACAAGTGATAACTTACTGCATTATTATCCAACAGTATTAAGAGTTTCAAGAATTTGAGAGCTTCTATTGTTTGTTTTTGATTGTTTTTGTTTTGTTTGCTTCTATTGTTTGTTTTTGATCCAAACATTTGGTGTTCTATTACTATATATATATATGTATATATATATATATATATATATATATATATATATATATATATATATATATATATATATATATATATATATATATATATATATATATAT
>NC_051447.1:68095-78861 GCF_001649575.2 Kryptolebias marmoratus
TACCACTTGACTTTTTTGTTCCATAACCCTCAGGATCATTTAAAAAATGCAAAATGACTGTCTTACTGCGTCCAACCTCAGCAGCAATGGCACGTTGTGAGAGGCCTTGCTTATGCAGCTCAACAATCCTACCACGTTCAAAGTCAGTGAGCTTTTTTGCTTTTGCCATCAGGAGGTCTTGACAGTGCAATTTTTTGACCGGTCTTAAGATTTTGATCAGGAGTGTATTAATTTATTTATTTGGCCTTTTATTTATTTATTGAGCCTTTCATATATTCCTGCTTTTATATTTAATTCTGTCAGTTTTGGTCCTCCATAGCCATGAAACTCTTGGGCTCCTTTGTGTTCTTGGACCTTCTCCAGGTGAACCAGGAGTGGGAGAGTTACTCCTGCTGCTCCTCGCAGCAGAGAAAGTGCTGCCATCAGAACCACTTTCAGCATGTTTAAAAAGTGGAGATATTCTTGTTTGCTTTGCAAGTTTTTTGCAACATATTGCCAATTTCCACCCCTGGTTGTACTGCTTATAGCAACTTTTGACTTTTAGCTTTAGCTTATGTTGTTCTAGTTTTGGCTTTCGCTTGTTTAATTGTTTTGTTCTGCTCCTATGAGCTTTTATTCTACTTTCAGCCTTTACTCTGTTCCTTTCATTATTCCTTCTTCTCCTTTTAGCTTTCACGTCTAATTATTTTAGCTTCCTTTCTGCTTGTTTTACTTGTAACAACTCAGTTTTAGCTTCTTCAGCAAATATTAACAGTCATTCATTACTTGAAATTTTCTCAATTGTTTAACAAAAATCCCACCTTGCACAATACACCCTTATTAATTAAACTATCTTTGTCTTCTTTGGGTTGGCTAGACGAGGAAACATTCCTTTCCCCAAAAAAGAGAACGGCACCTTGTTGTATGATGACACAGACTACAAGCTGACCTGGGCTGCTATGGAGAAACTGGTGGAAAAGGGCCTTGTTCGGTCCATTGGCCTCTCCAACTTCAACAGCAGGCAGATTGATGACATCTTGTCTGTGGCTAGGATTAAACCAACTGTTCTTCAGGTACATGGTGTTTGAGGTGATGATGAGGGAGATGGATGGAAGCTGGCTGAGGTTAGCCTGGCATATTTGTGGGTCTTGCAGGTAGAGAGCCACCCGTACCTGGCCCAGGTAGAGCTGCTGGCTCACTGTCAGGATCGGGGTTTGGTGATGACAGCATATAGTCCTCTGGGGTCTCCTGATCGGGCCTGGAGACATCCAGACGAACCTGTCCTGCTACAGGAACCAGTTATTGCCTCACTTGCAGAGAAATATAAAATGTCACCTGCGCAAATTATCTTAAGGTGAGTTAACAAATAATTCAAGAATTCCTCACTTTTATGAATACATGCACATTGTTTCACTGGGTTTCTTTTAACTCTTGGAAAGTACGGCTGTAACTAATGATTATTTTGGTAGTCAATAAATTTGTCTAATCTTTCTTGATTTGTTGATTAGTTATTGACTAGTTTAATCCATCTCTGCTTTCTATAGGTACACCTCTTGTTCTGTCCTCCAGTGCATGTTTTATCTCACCTGCTCTGGTCTGCCCACCTGTGAATGTCTTTGTATGAACGTCATATAACATTTCACAGGAAGTTAAAATATTGACCTTGTTAAATAAATTAATTTGATCAAATGTTTTTATCATGTTACTTAATGTGATGGTCACAAATAATGAAATACATTAAACAGTATAAACTAAAATATAGTTCTGGGTGAAGTCTCTCAAAAAATGTTGAACAGTTGTCTATGAGATCTCATTTAAAGTGAGATAAACATCTTTGCACTATAAACGTTATAAAAGGGCCAAAGCAATGCACTAAAACGTATTTATCAAAGTAAAAGTTGGGTCTCCGTTCCAGCTGCAGCGTTGCTGCCATGGAATCTGGATTGCACAATCTGGATTTAACTTTTTGTTTGTTGTCAGTGAAATGCTCACACAGTTATGAAAGTTTTTTTTTTGTTTGTTTGTTCCCCCCCCCCATCTTTTTCCCCCTCTCTCCATTTTGCCAGAGCTCATGAACTACTGTACTTCCTCCTCAGTGTTGTTTTTCGTTAGAGATGTTCTAGGCATGCACTGCAGTTACACTAAATATAATGCATAAACACTGACATGGTTCTTTATGACTAGAGCTATCTATTAAGAGCTCTGTACATGACGCATGAACAATTTCATAATCAAATATCAACTTTGTTATACCCATTTTTTGAATTTTGTAGGTTAGTTGGCTATAGTAGCCACCCTAAATCAAGCTGAGTTCAAAAGTTAAGTTGTAGATATATATCCAGTGAAAACTTTCTAAACATAATAAAATCTGTCCTGGGGTTCATTAGATCTTTTGGTAAGAGACAGACGAACAAACACAGATGAGGGCAAAAACGTTATTGTTTGCTTTTGCCTTCGGCAGTGGATGATAACTAAGTAGCTCTAGCATTCATATGTTTGTTGAGTCATATGAAAAGGAGTAACAAAATTAGGAAAGTGACTAAAAAACATTTTTTTTTAAATTACATCTTTCCACGCGTTGGGTTTTATGAACATGAACTTGTGTATGCAGTGTGTACTGTAAAATCTATGCTATAAAAAATAATTTTAAATTGTTTGTTGTTACAGGTGGCAGGCACAACGAGGAGTAGTAACAGTTCCCAAGAGTGTGACAAAATCTCGCATCCAGGAGAACATTCAGGTGAAGTGAAATGTTTTGCCTATATGAAAACTTTCTGTATAACCTAAGCAATGTGTTCTGGAGCTCAAGTCGCATTCAGCTTTAGTTTTTTACTTGTAAGTCAGCATGGACCAGTTTCAAGGTATACCACAGTGTTAAAAAGTCATTGTGTCAGTACCACCATTTTTCCATTGTTCCGTTCCTATGGTTTAAATGCCTATAAACAATATTCTAGAGACAGGTTTTTTTTTTATTTAAATCTACTCCCTTCACTTTAAATAAATATTATTTTAAGTGTTGCCATGCTATTATACCCAGAATATAATCATTATTAAGCAATTTGTGATAATATTTTGGCAACAGTAGTAAAGTAATTTACATTTCTGTTTTTAAATGAAAGCAAATAATGTTTGTAATTTTGTTTTAATACTGTGATCATTGCTCAATGTTCTCTTGCTGTCAAAATCTCATATTTGCTCTTGCCCACTTGTTGAGCACATATGTGTATGATATACACTATGGTTTAGATTACACTTATATTCACAGTATGTTGTTGTGATGAAGGGCTGAATCTGGTTTGTTGTCAGGTGTTTGACTTCACCCTGGAAGTGGAAGAAATGAAAAGCATCATGGCACTGAATAGAGGCTGGCGCTACATTGTACCAATGATTGAAGTAAGTGGGTTTGATGTTCTGTTGTGTGTAAATGATTTGCATTGATATTTTCATATTTCATTTTTATCATCTACTGGAAAAATACATCTTATAAAAGACTTAAAGAAATTTAGATGTCAGACATCAACTCAAAATGTCTGAAATGAACTTGTACCTGAAACAAAATATCTGTCCTTGTCCTAAAAAACGAGATGGTCTTTAACAGGCAGTGTAACTGGCTGGGAGATGCAACAAGTAAGAACTACACACGCAGATGGTCTTTTGAATGACAAAAGAACTGTTTTTAACAAAATTAGCTTTTTCAGGGTTTTATACTTTTTTATTGTTTCTGAGGATGGCTTTTAACAAAAATTACATTAGGTTATGAAAAGAGTTAATCTTTACAGTGTTCTTTTTCAGGACTTCTGAAATTTGCTCTGGCATACCGTCAATCAATTTTTGATGGCAGCCAATTCTTGCATAATCAATGTTTGGAGTTTGTCAGAATTTGTGGGTTTTTGTACCCACCTCCTTGAATATTGATCATACGTTCTCTGTGGGATTAAAGGAACTCTTTTCAAAGTGTGAAATGAAAGTCGATCCTAAACTATATAAAATGTTTTTTAAAAATGGTGCAGTTTGAAGTGGTTTACTCTGGTAGTTTTCCAGATATATTGATATGTGACTCTGAAATATGGATCCACACTCCTCTATGTAAAGAAAGAACACAGGTGAATCTGCAGAAAACAGTGGTTTCAGTGCGATTGACCTACATTAGCCTGGCTGTAGTTTGTTTAGGTAAACAAATGTTGAAATCGGACAAGCTTAGAATCTCAGAGAAGAGGTTTAGGTAGAAATATAAGAGTGAATCTTCTGCTAAACGTGAAAGCAAAAAGAAAGCTCAAGTTTGGTAATAATAATAAAGTTTGGTAAACAAACGCATGTGGTGGTTGGCAGCAGTTTTTTAATTTAAAGATTTAATTATTGCAAGGCCATGAAGACCAGTAGAAAAAAAAAATCAAAGTAAGAAACAACATCTGTTCAGGTTTTTTTTTGTTTTTTTTTTCTCATATCAATGAGTGTCTATAGGGTCTGGGGAGTTTCTTGGTCATGAACCCAAAATTTAATGAATCGCCTGTATAATGTTTGTTTTCCGAGCCAGTTTTATCTTTATAGCACAGTGCTCCATCATGCTAGAAAAGGCTCTGTTCAATCCCTGGACCTTTAACAGAATATTAGTGTGTCTCTGATGCGTTTCTTTAAGATAAATGCCTTTCTTTCTACCGTTTCTGATACTAGGCTATCCTCCAAAAAGCCTTTGCCTCATTGTGTTCTGCGCACACAGTGAGGCAAGAACAATGATTTCAAGCACCCCCCTTTTAAAACATTTAACTCAGCATCTCCTTTTGTGTCTGAAATGCAGTGGAAAGTTTTTTTTATTATTTTTTTTAGGGTATTACGTTTATCTTTATGGCAACTTTAAATAAACTGTACTTATTTAGTGCCTTTCTAGCCAACCAGGCTACTCAAAGCTCTTTACAACACGATCTGTGCCCTCATTTACTCGTCCACACACACTTTCATACAGCGCTGAATCTTTACAAAGCTAATCTAAATAAATCCTTCTATGGAGGCTTATCAGTTCTTTAAACTCCATTCATACACTAATGGGGCACACATCAGAGGCAAGACACTTCGACTCGTGACTCCTGCCAGGAATCAAACCTTCAACTCTTTCATTGGAGGACAACTTCTCCAACCACTGATCCACAGCTGCCCCTGCTTTACAGGTCTTCTGATCTCTCCTCATAACATTCTGGAGCTTATGCAAATTACCATCAGAAAAACTATGGCAGCAAAATACAACAAGCAATATTTGTGTCATTTTCAGAACTTTTGGCCACAGGTTTAGCTGAGCAGCAGACTAGCAGAGAAATGCACTGATTTTGATTCTGGATGTTGCAGATGGAAGGAAAGCGTATTCCCAGGGATGCAGGACATCGTTACTACCCCTTTAACGACCCCTACTGACGAGTCATCACTAAAGCCTGAGTTTGTGCCTTTGACAACCTTTAATCTGTAACAAATCTCTGATCAATGTTCTTGAAATTTGTCAAATCCATCACTTGTCATTTGAAGATATTGTGTGACTGTAATCATACCTGTTCTTTTTAAATGTTTTGCTACTTTTAATTTAAGAGGCATTATTTAGTCACCTAATATTTGTAATGTCCTGTATGTTATATTGTACTACGGACCAAGAGGGTATTCCAGAAAAAGGGTGATGTTAAAACTCTGAAGTTTTCTGTTCCAAGAAAAATAAATAATTGAAACTCAGTGTCTTGTCATCATAGTAACAGACTCTGTGAACTAAACTTGCATGCTGGCAGGTTTTCTGTAAGAAACTCAGAATTTCTACCACCTAAAGCAACTTGTTCGATAAGAGCTGATATCAAATCAGAATTACCTCATGTCTCACCTACATTGGATTTTCTCTCATTCCCGAATTATTATTTTTTATTTTTATTTTTTTGAAATGCATCACTTTTTTTATCGGATTCACTTCTTTATCTCAGTAGCATTCTTCATCTAGACATATCCAATACACACTTTGGGTGTGCACTCTAATCAGAACAAAGTCTCTTCACTCACTGAGCTATAATATATAAAAATTAGTTTGCTGAATAAAACATTTTTACAATCAGCTCAAAATAAAGACATAATTCTATTTATCCCCCTCAAGCCTAGAAATGCAGCAGTTTGAAATAAAAATATTTTTTCTAGCAATGAAACGTTCACTCACCTTAACTGGCATTCCACTAATATCATTGAGTGAACTGTCCTGATTCTGTGGGCCAAATTCACTTTCCTTTTCCATGTGATAATAGCCTCAAAGACGTGCTTCCATCAGTAGTGATGATAACTGGGCAATTCTACGATTATTTGGTGTTCAATAATATTTAGTAGGTATTCTTTAAAAATCGTACTGATATAAAACATCTGTCCAAAAAACAGTCTACACGAATTGAAGCTCTGGGATAAACTAAAGAGCTTAGATAAGCTGTGACATCATCATCTGCGCCTCTTTTCAAATTGCCTTGTGTACTTGATATTGAGAAAAGGCCTAAATCTGTTTTCCTGCAGTTATCATAACAAAGCCATTGATGAAATCCATGGTAAATCTATGTGCATGCTCTTAACTCAAGGTTATGATACTAAGACTTGAATATATCAATAATTATAAAGATAAACAAAGTGTTTCTGCCTTCTCTTGTTTAGATTTAAAGCCAAAATGTCATTCTTTTTGGGGTGAATTTTTGGAGCCAAAGTTTGTACACTTGAAATATGGGGCTGTACCTTTTAATACGAAAGTCCCACCTACATACCCGTCCAACTCATTATCAGGCTGTCACACTATTATTCAGTGTAGCATGCCACTTTGTTAAAGCCTCAAGTAACTAATTTAAACAAACATATTTCAAAAGTATATATTTTAACATACTGCAATAACTAGTGTGTAAAACAACAAAAATCAATACTTTTTGCTTGGAGATTATGTCCATATTAGCTGGTTTTAGGATAAAAAGCTGAGAAATCCACCTGATCCAAACTGCACCTCCCTCCAACCTCCACCTGTTTAAAAGAGGAGACAAACCCAACATGTTTTTCAGAGGCAGCAAAAGCAGCAGATTAAACTTGAGCACCCCGATTAGGACATTCATGCTTCCAATGACCCCTAGCTTTGCAATAGTGGCATATTTTGGTTGCGTCAAAGTGTACATGACCACTTGCAACCCGTTCTGACCTACTGTTATTCAGATCACGACCAATGCCATCTTCTCCCTTCACATGACCTGCCACAAGGAATTGACCACCTCCCCTGTAACCAAGATCATTGTGAGTGTGGTACTCACATACTGATCTGCCAGTTTAGCAGCTTCAACAGCTGTCTTCACGTTATGTTCACTGATATATACAGCAATGTGACTCGGAATAGAGTTTTTAAACTGTTCTAGTACAACCAAATTACAGAGGTCAACAAAAGTACTGATTTTTAAGGAAGCGCAACACCGACTAAAATTAATCCCCATTTCCCTGGTGAACGTAACATGGGTTTGTTTCACAGCCTTCTCCCATGTCCAAAATGTCGGTAAGCCTCTGGCACTAACTCATAAGCTGTTAGAACAGCCTTCTTCACAGTGGCATAAACTTTACTTTACACTGTGACAGCGGAGTATGCTTCTTGAGCTTTACCTGTTAACACACACTGTAACAGCAGTGTTCGGTCTGAATCAGACCAACCTCTACTTTTGGCAACGCGCTTAAACAGGGAGAAAAATATATCTGGATCCCATTCCGAAAATTCAGGAACTAAGCACAAGTTGTTGGCAACATCAACGACCAAGAAGTTCTACCGGAAATACCTAAAGAGGCGTGGCCCGCACCAGCTGAACTCAACCTATGCTCTTTGAGCTCCAATTTATTTATTTTTTTCACTTCCAATCTTTTCTGCTTTTTCCCAGCCTGCAGCAAAAGCAACTCCCACTTCTGTTCAGAAGTTAGACTAGCGTCAAAGACAACAATTTTCAAGATCTGACTGGCAACCTGCAACTTAACTGGTTGAATCATCCCAGAGTCAATCAAATAAGCCTTAATAATAGATTTAATACTCTCCTTAGACCACTTATCACTGACTTCCAATTTAAAATGATCAGCAATTTTTAACAAATGATTGTGAGTGCAGCGCTCCAGCCCGTCCTCAGATGGATCTCTCAAAAAAATCCTCAACAGTAGCCATGTCACTAACACAGTTAGCCACACAAACTAAACAAGAAAGCCTCAATTTTCAAACTTGCCTATAACACCCTGAACTCACACAGCCACAACATCACAGCAACCCAGACCCACTAACTACCTCAACCAAGATTTAACTAAGCTCTCCCCTAGTCCATCAATCCATCCATCTTCTGCTCATCCAGGGTCGGGTCACGGGGGTAGTAGCCTAAGCAGGGAGACCCCGACTTCCCTCTCCCCAGCCACTTGGGCCAGCTCCTCTGGGGGAATCCCAAGGCGTTCCCAGGCCAGCCGAGAAACATAGTCCCTCCAGCGTGTCCTGGGTCTTCCTCTGGGCATCCTCCCTGTGGGATGTGCCTGGAACACCTCACCAAGGAGGCGTCCAGGAGGCATCCTAACCAGATGCCCGAGCCACCTCAACTAGCTCCTCTCGATGTGGAGAAGCAGCGGCTCTACTCTGAGTCCCTCCCTGATAGCCAAGTTTCTCACCCCATCTCTAAAGGAGAGCCCAGACACCCTGCAGAGAAAACTCATTTCTGCCGCTTGTATCTGCGATCCTGTTCTTTCAGTCACTACCCAAAGCTTGTGACCATAGATGAGGGTAGGAACGTAAATTGACCAGTAAATCAAAACCCTCGCCTTTTGGCTCGGCTCTCCTTTCCACCACGACAGGTCGGTACAGCGCTCGCATCACTGCAGGCGCAGCACCAATTGGCCTATCGATCTCCCGCTCCATTTTTCCCTCATTCGTGAACTTTAACTCCTTCACTTGGGGCAGGGCACCTTCCCCGACCCGGAGAAGGCACTCTACCCTTCTCCGGCTCAAGCCCATGGAAAAGACCACCACCAAAAAACAGGAGACAGTGCTTCTCGTTTTGGTGTGTGTGTATGTGTATATGTATATATATATCTATATATATATATATATATAGATATATATATATACACGTGTATGTCACCAGGTGATAGTGACAAGTACTCAGTCACCGACCCAAATTAGAGGATTAGGTGCCGGTGTGTGTGTGTGTGTACAGGTGTGGTTGGGGGGAGTCTTTGTTTTTTTTTTTTTTTTTTTACAGGCTGCAGCGCAGAGCAAGGTGGAGCGCGTTGGCAGCAAGAGGCGCATTGGTGCGGCCAAACCAGCTGCAGGGGTCGAGGTGAGACGCGGAGGTGTGAGAGCAGCGTGGCATGGGGGATGGAGAGAAACGCGGAGACCTGGTGCAGCATGTGGCGGAACCGAATTGGCAGCAGGAGGCTCATTGGCGGTGGTTGAATTGGAGAAGCATGCAACCTTTCTCCTCCTAGTTAAGTTCCTGTTTTATTTGGGTTTTTTTTAACCTGGCCCGAGTGATTGAGTCGACCTGTCACCTGCCCTCTGCGTTGACAGTGTGTACCCGCTGCTGAGCCTGCCGCTGACCGGGGAGCTGCCGTTTAAGTCATTGGAGGAAGATGACAGAGACTATCTGGGTGGATTTTACCATTTGTGGATTTTACTGACTCTTTTAGACTTTTTTTTTTACTGTCTTGGTGTGCACGGAAATAAATTATTACTTTTTTAAAAAAAGAAAATAACCTCTCTGGACATGTTGATTCTGTAGTAAGCTCCCTAAGTAGGACGTGTTGGCAATATCACGGGTTGCTCCCCGTGACATATATATATATATATATATATATATATATATATATATATATATAAAGTGGTTTGGACAAAAAAAAAAAACATTGCACAATTACAACAGCAGCATGAGAGACAAGATCATTGACTCAGAATAAATTAATTCCAAAAATCATAAAGTCCATTGTCCTTTTCCTATCAAATCAGTAGATTCAAAGATTTGCATTAATTCATGTGGAAAACACCAACATCACTCCCCAATCACAGTGGAAACAGGTGAAGTTTTCAACTGCGCACTGGAGGCGGGGCTTTAAATAAGCTGACAGAGTTTGGGCAACACAGAAACTAGGCCCGCAAAAATAAGTCCCTGATTAATTGCGGGTTACATTAGGCTTAACAGGGACAGAACCACTGGGACTTACTACGACTGTACACTGTAAAATCTGACAAGTTGAGCTTACTTAAAAAAATCTAGGAAACCGATTGCCTTAAAAAATTTAAGTATGTATAACTAGTAGTCTTACGTTTTGTTTACTTAACATGTGCTAGTTCAGTGTACTTAGAGCCTTGTTGTATAAACTTAATTTAGTGAAGTTGTTTCAACTTAGAAATAGCAAGTAAATTAACCTGTTCTTAACTTAGCTGCATCAAGTTGGTCCAACTGACATGAACAGTACAGCTTACTAAGCAGAATCTAGGAAACCGATTGCCTTAAATGAATAAAGTACAACAAAAGATGTCAAGTTCACAAGGTTCAGTGTTTTATTTTTAACAAAATACTGTTCTGAGCATCTTAACAAAAAGGGCAATGTCAGTGAAACACATGAAATACAAAAATAGTGTTTTTCTTTCCACAGGGCTCAATAAGTTTTACCACAACCCTTGCTGCCACCTTATCGTGGTGGAGGGGTTTGAGTGTCCCAATGATCCTAGGAGCTATGCTGTCAGGGGCTTCATGCCCCTAGTAGGGTCACCCAAAGCAGACAGGTCCTAGGTGAGGGGCCAG
>NC_051447.1:81924-118593 GCF_001649575.2 Kryptolebias marmoratus
GGCCTGGGAACGCCTTGGGATTCCCCCGGAGGAGCTGGCCCAAGTGGCTGGGGAGAGGGAAGTCTGGGTCTCCCTGCTTAGGCTGCTGCCCCCGCGACCCGACCCCGGATAAGCGGAAGAGAATGGATGGATGGATGGACAACCCTTGCACTGTCCGAGAGAGGTTGTGGTGACCCTGGCTGTCTTTTCTGTCGTCATCAAGCGCAAACTGTGCCCTGTGCGAGCTTCGGTGCTCTGCTCACTTGGGGCACGGTTTGTGCTTGATGACGACAGAAAAGAGGAAAAATTCAAGTGCAAAAACAGCCAGGGTCACCACGACCCCTCTAGGATAGTGTGAGGGTTAAGTCAACTTACAGGCTGAATAAGCAGCAAATGAAATAAGTTTATTTTGAACTGTAGGCACTTTAACATCATAACACTTATCTGAAAAAATCAAAAGTAGTTCTAAGTAAACATTTAGAAAAAAATAAAAACTGTCAAAATATACAATTTGGGGTAATGTCACAAATATAAAAAAATTTCAAAAATAACTGTCCAAGTTAGTTTCAGTAGTTATAAATAAAAATACCCCATATATTTTAACATAATACAAAACAAAAAAATGCACATAAACCTTCCTGTACGAAGTTAAATAATACATGCACCAAAAATAATCTGAATGTAACCATGACTTTCCATTGGTTATCAACAAACATTCCCATTAAGTGTCTATGCTTCAAACATTTCTGAACTGTGATCTGTGGTTGTGAGCAGCTGTGAGCCTCTACTGCAAAAGTGCATTTTTTAAGCTCTGAAGTTTTGGCCTGAGGTTACCTACACCTAAACTGAGCATTACCCTCTGAATGAAGTCAAAGGTGTTTTTCAGGCATTTTGGATAGTCGAGATGAAGGGCATAAATCAGTCCAAATTTAATGCAAACAGCTTGATTATGGCTTTCAATGCCATCCATGACAATTGTACCTTCCAGAATGATACCAATGCTGGATGGTTCAAGGTGTAAAGCATTTGGACCTGGCTGCAGACTGACTTCAGGAATAACAGTCAATAACCCCACAGGAACCTGGTTGAAATCTACCATGGCATCTGAATCCTGTGGATATTAAGAAAAGTAAACATTAAAAAAAGAATGAGTTGAAAATCTTCATTTCCTAGTGCACAGCCTTTAACAAATCAAATTCCAATACATACAAAACAGACATTGTAGAACTTTCTTCCATCATCCCCGAGAAAAACTGAGAGACATCGCAGGACAGCAGTCCTCATGGCAATAACATCATTGGTCTACAAAAAGGGAAAACAATAGAAGTAAGCAAAAGCATCTTCTGAAGAAACAGATTCACATTTTTTCCACAATTAATGGTATAAAGTAATTGTTCCACTTGTTGAAAGCACTTATTTATTGTCTGGCTAAGACTGATTAGAATCTTGATGGTTCCTGACCTGCTGTCAGCTGATTTGAATAGTAATGCCAAAGACTGTTGCTCAATCATTCATTATTTCAACAACCAACTGCATTTTCTCCAGTCTCAATCATCCATCCATCAGCAATACAAATTTCTTACCCAAAAGAAATGTGATACAAGACTTAACTGGATGGTTTTGAGTAGCAATTAGTAAATGAGTGTGTGAAGAAGACTCATGTGCATGTGTGAACCTCCAACTGAACAAGATGTAACTAAAGAACTTAAAGAATTTCCTTCCCCTTAAACAAAATCAGAGGGCATGCTTACCCTTCTCTCTATGGGGCGCCGTTTGTAAAGGAGCTTGTGCTCAAAATTCATGCCTAAATTTTGTCACATTTAGCTTCTGCTAAAAATTCATGCCTAAATTTTGTCACATTTAGCTTCAAACACTGTTTAAAAATGTAGTGTTGATTTTCTGATGTCACCTTTTACAACATTTAGCTAGTTACATGTAATTGTTACAGCTAAATGCTAAATATAAATCTAAATGCTAAATGTTAAATCTAAATATTATATGTTAAATCTAAATGTTATATGTTATATCTAAATGTTATATGTTATATCTAAATCTAAATGTTGGAACTAAATGTTTAGCTAATATGCAAATGTTTAATACCTGAAACAGGAAGTACCAAAATAAAAGCTTGACACTACTAGGCTGAAGTTTGCTGAAATACTTTAGTAAACTAAACATTTTACAGTTAGATATTACATAATATCGGTGTTTATCTTCCACTCATTGGGAAAGCTAGCGGGAGTTTTTATAACAATGTGCCGGGAGTCAGGCGTTCTCTCACTGTGTACCGAACGTGAAATGCTTGGCCAGCTGACAGCTAGAGCAGGCATGTCCGAAAGGGTCAAAACAATATTGTAATAAGGTCATGTACTGATGAACCGAGCAGATATTTGAGACTTTCAAAGCCACATTCTCGCCTAAAAATGTTGTAAAAAAATCATGTTGTGTCACTTAAAGTGTAACATAGCAAAAAAAATTGTCAGCCGGGCGGGGGCCGCTGCTCCGCAGAGAGGCTGAGGTTCCGAGGTTGGGGCGCAGACTGAGAGTGGCCGTGCGCGTGGCGCCCCTCGACGTGATCCTCCGCGCACTGCCGCCGGCGGACGCACCGTCGTTCTCCGCGTGCTCCTGGGTACCCAGCACCTAGTGCTAGCGGCGGCTGCTAGCGGGCGGCTGCTAGCTCACCATATCCCATAATTCATTGCGGGTCCAAACGAGGCTTTTAAACAAAGCGGCAATGGTGGTGAAGAGCGACGATGAATAATAATGGTGTTTTGGACGGAGCCTGTACTGAGGGAATGCCTTTTGAAGCAAAGACCTATGCTTTGACACCTTGAAATCCAGATACTGGAGTGACTCCTCAGTAAACCTTAAAGACATGACGAACTCAACCACATCTTTCAGGCACAATAAAACTTCCCACATTTCATCTCCCTCTGGGATATAATGGCCAAACAACAGGGGAATCAGTCTGATCAGGGTCCAGTTTTCATGACCATTTCCTCCAATGGTCCCTCTTGCTTAAAATATTTTTGATATTGTCTGAGGTTTGTTGGTCTTGTCTGAATGTGTGTAGGGAAAATCCTTAATGGCACTATTGAGCAGTTCAAGTGTAAGGAAATTCCTTTTTATGAAATCCTGAATGCAAATGCACAACTCAAAAAGAACAATACTTTCAAGCAAATCATGGAGAATATCAGGGGGAAACCCCCCAACAACATGAAAATGTACCAACTGTTCACTGAAAGGACATGTGCTTTTCACACCATATTCCTTTGCCATATTGGAATCTTGCTGAACCTCCAAAACCTGTTGGTCATGTTCCTGTTTTGTTCTCAAGCGGAAATGACCTGAACCAACTTCTTTATCTTGTATTTGCTGCCTTGTTCTGTTCTCCGATAGGTATATTTACTAATCTCTTGAGGCTGCACAGAAGCACACGCGAGCCAACTCCATTTTAGCCGGTCCTCCTTTATTCAACGTCCCCCTCCCAACACGGTACAACACAAAGGTTCCTACCCATAGATAGCCTGATACTACAGTAGCCATGCAAAAGCGGCAAATCTTGTCAGAGAAAAAACTTTCATGGGATCCTCCTAATGAATGAGCCGCCAAATTATCTGCTGCAATATGCAAAACAGTTCCTCTTACACTTGATCCCAGTTTCTCCACATATACACCATGTGTTTCAAGAAGCACCAGATCATGGAGTGGCTGAAGAACTTCAGAGTACCCACATGCTCTGACAGTATTTGTCTTACAAAGAAGAGCCAGCTGTATGAAGTTGAGAGAGGAGTGATATCTTGGTGGAAGATTTAGAAGTACCCAATACACTGCACATATTTTGTGCTTCTTTTTTAAAGTTCCAAGTGGATTTGCAACTTCAAAGTCATCTATGTAGAGACCCAAAAACAATGGTAAAATCTCCTTCCACCAATAAAGGATTTTCTTTGAAAGAAGAACCATCCCTGAATGTGTTGTCTCCTTGCCTATCACCACTATTAACTTTCACTTCAATTCAATTCAAATTCAAAAATACTTTATTAATCCCAAAGGGAAATTAAATAAAGAGAGCCTCATCCAAGTTTTCTTCTTTGTTTAACAAGGCTTGGAGCATTTTCAGAACAGGTATGTAGACAACTGACTGCTTGTCTTTCTTCACAACAAACTCAACTGGTTCCACAATTTTAAATTCTTGTATTGTGTATGATGCTCTTTTGCAGGAAGTGGATAGTGAACCTCCAACCTGTGTATGTTTCAGAAAAGCATTGCTCTCTGTGATTGCATTTACTATTTCTTTTACTATGAACACATCTTCATCAGGATAATAGCTCAGGAGTATTCTTTGAATAGCAGAAAAAAACAAAAATTTTGAAAGGTCCATTATCTGTCGTATTTGCTGTATTAAATCTTGAACAGCACTTTCAGATATATTAAGCACAGTTCGCATTCTGAGGAAGAGGCCTGCCAAGTTGTGCTCAAGCTGACATTCCAGGTCATCAGTGTTATCTGTAACCAACTCATCTTTATTAAAATCAGTTTCATCTTAAATACAACCTTCTATTTCAGTACTTGCAACTTCAAACGAGCTTTCTGATTGTGTTAAAATCTCTGGCTTGAACTGCAGCTGGCTATGCATCTGTCTGCCATCGTGGTTCTTGCTTTTGTGGGCATTAAATGTTGAATATACACTGGTTTGAAAGTCACAATCCTGGTAGGGGCATTGAACTTTCTAGGACATTCGGATATGTTTTCGTAAATGTGAAAAAAAACTCTTGTTCTGTACATGGCTCTTTGAAATCACAAAGTTGACACTGGAACACATCTTTTCTGGGATCAATAGGATGATCATTGATCAGTGGGTGCGTTCTTGATAAATGTACCTTCAGTGCATTAAAGGACTTAAATGTGCAGGGGCACAGTTTATGAAGACATGGTAATGGTAATGCTCTTGTGTAGCCTCCATGTTTCAGTCTGTAATGTTTGAGCAGCTGCCCTCTCTTTTCACAAGTGAAGCGGCAAAACTTACATGTCCACTGCATCAGTATTGATAGTCTGTCTTCAATCTACAAGGGAAAAAAAATCTGTTACAAACGTGGCTTTAATTGCGTGGATATAACAGCATGGGGTTGTGCTTTTACTAGCTCTTATTTTAATCCAAGTGCACCCACAACTGGCATTGTCTCTTTTTTTTAATTTTAGACATCATATGGGATCATAAATTTATAACAAATAGTCATGTTATATAGAAACAATATAAAAAGGAAAATGTGACAAATAAAAGAAAAATGTGGACTTGAGTTGCTTTGACAAAAACAAAAATCCTCTTCTGCCCCAATAAATATAACAACTAGGACAACACACTAGTGCACAACACAACAATGAACATTAACCAAGGAGCAACAAGTTACAAGAAACAAAGAGAGTTCAGCAACAAGAAAAATATCTAGCCTACCTCTGCTCACTTGCCCATAACAAAGAAACCACATGGAAGACAAAAACAAACAAACCAAAAAGAAAAAATGCCGTGCAGCGCTGGAATAGCAGAGACGGCTAGCACACAAACATGCTGCAACAGTAACGGCTAAAGATCGACACAAACATTCAATTCTCCGCCAAACTATATATAGAAACCAAAATAAAAATTTTACCAACATGTTAGTTGAAAGATTTCACAACATTTCGTTCTCTACAACAACTTTCAAGAATTAAATTAACGCGAGCTCCGTGAGAAACTCACCTTCCTCCATTAACAGCCTTTACCGGAACGGGGAGGGGGAAGTGACGTCACCGGCGACGGACACAAAAATCAATACCTGGAAGATAAAGGCAAAAAACAATAACATTACGAAAATAAAGACATAATAAATAACAATTGAGGGATTTTTGGGAATGTGTTTCATCCATCCATTTTCTTTAACCACTTCTCCATTCCCGGTCGCGGGGAGCTGGTGCCTATCCCCAGCAGTCACTGTGTGAGAGGCGGGGGACATCCTGGACAGGTCGCAAGTCCATCACAGGGCCCCATGTAGACACACTCTCACTCACACCTAGGGACAATTTTAGAGTCATCAATTAACCTAACATGCATGTTTTTGGTCTGTGGGAGGAAACCGGAGTACCCAGAGTAAACCCATGTGTGCACAGGGAGAACATGCAAACTCCACCCAGAAAGGCCCCAGGCTGGGAAGTGATCCTGCAACCTTCTTGCTGGGAGGCAACAGCTCTAACCACTATTCCACTGTGCCACCCACGTTATATGTTTTCTTCTATGCTACATGTGCAGAGCAAGCATAATTGTAAAAAAACACAGAACAGCTCTCACTAACAGACTCGAATCCTATCGGTAAATAGCCCATAAAAATAGTCGTCTCTTTCGGGAATGTGCTGCATAATTAATGCTCAGAGCTCTTGTCATGGACAAAAAAATTATAGGCTCTCAGGTAAAAAACATGGCATTTTTAGCTAATGTTGTCACCATAAGCCAATGCTAACACTAACATTAGTTTACTTTTATGCATAATCTTTTATTTGAAAAAACTAAGCTTTAGTGAATATCAAAGTCACTCACCTTTAGAGAAGATCTGCTTCTTGCAATGTGCAAGTTCAAAAGGTTTCTGGAAGCTTCCCGCACTTTTTCACTGCGCATGCGCACTGCTAAACCCTGTTCAGCTGTTATGCTCACAGAACTAAACACACTCACCATCGTCTCCCAATAAAACAGAATTCACAACTCAAAACTCACACAAACCCGACAGCTGATCTCCAATAATCTGATTTCAAACTGACAAGCCCCCATTTTTCACGCCCAACTCAAAGGCTGTGACAAAAAATAAGAGACAATTGAGCAGATCTATGTGAAACTTCTTATTCTTCTTTTGTGTTTTATTGGCGGATGGACACCAGACTGGAGTGTGGTCATCAATGATCTCAGAGGGAATTTAATAAAACACTTCTCAATGGTGTGCATGAATGTGCAAATACACATCCACACACACTCACATACATATATATATATATATATATGCACATGCATACACACACATACATATATACTTTAAATATGATTAAATAACCCAGTGTTTTTTTCAAAATCTAATTAATTGAATTCTAACAATTTGATTTATTTCCTAAAAGATTTATCATAGAAAATCCTATTTTCTCTCTATTTAGAATAGACTTTAAATGCTGATGTTCCTCTGATTACTTATTACATTCTAACAAGACATGTTCCACTGTTTCCATCTGATTATAATAATTACAAGTCTCAGTATCATGTCTCCCTATCCGAAAAAGAGAACTATTAAGTCCGATATGACCAGTTCTAAGTCGAGATGTAATTACCTCTTCTCTCCGCCTTCCATTCATACAACTATTACCCCCCACAAACTTTTGAATTTTATATAAATGTCTGCCATTATCATGATTATCCCATTGTTCCTGCCAAACCTTAAGGATTTTATTTTGAATAATAGATTTCCCCTCCATTTTGCTTAAAGGAGTACTTAAGTAAATAATATCTGATTTCAGGGCCTGATTAGCTAATATATCTACTACTTAATTTCCTTCTATTCCTACATGTGCAGGAATCCAGACAGTTCGAGCAAAACATTTCTTATTATGTAGCTGAACTAATAAGTGATATATACTTAATAATAAATCTAATCTTAACAATGCAGCTTGACTATCTGATGCAATTATATATTTACTTTCTTCCCCAATATTATCATCAAGCAACCATTCTAAAGCTAATATAATGGCAAATAATTCAACTGCTAGATGATCTGTTGTTCTCCTTTTAATCAAGACTTTATGGTGTGAAATATTCACAGCTGCTCCTACCAATATTTGGATATTTAGACCCATCTGTATATATAATTAGACTATCTTTAAATCTTTCAAAATAATTATTGACTATAACTCATTCTGGAGTCTTTCCCTTTTTAAGAAATTTCCCCAACTGCAGATCAACTTCTGGTGTGATAAATAACCATGGTGGAATTGGTGATTGTGGAACCGTAAAACTATACTGGAACTGAGTCAAACCGAAATTTTGAGCTTGTATGTCCCCAATCCATCCAAAACTATTACAATTAGACTTATGATGTTCCCAACAGTCCTGCAGCACAACCTTAGTTGGATGACCATAATTATGTCCCTGAAGGTTTACCCCAGGACAGTAACTGGCTGGAAGCCAGCCTTTTAACACCAGCCCAGGTGTCCTCAATTAGGCAGCCAAACCATCCACCTGCTCCTTGAAAGAGAAGAAAACAACAGAGACACCTAGTAGACTGGAGGGGGTTGTCAGAGGTTGATAACTGCCTTGTCATGTTCAACTGCTGTTTCAGCATTGCATTAAGAGGAAATACAACTGGACTAAAGCTAAACAAGTCAATACATGATAGCAGTAATCACAAATATAAGCAAATGAGTTTGACAATTTTGTTGGCTTTATAGCAAACTATGAGAAAATTGTAGGGCAACTGTAATGCTAACCAATTTTATATCTGGTCATTTTTGGTTCTGTTTGTATGTACACTTGAAACCAGATATGTTTCATACACTGTATAAAAGGACAACCATTTGTTCTCATTGTCTGACATTAAATTAGAGTAAACCTTTCCTGCTTTAAGTAAGTTAGAAATAATTTTGGTAATCCTATTTGTTGAATGTCCAAAACAACAACAACAAAAAAATTACTTTCTTAAAAGTCACAAAATAGCATTGCCTTTAACCTGTATGAATTGAGTCAAAGGTTTTGGGTTTCCTGTCACAAGCTTCTCACAATAGTTTCTTGAATCTTTGTCCCATTCCTCCTGACAGAAAGCGTGTAACTGAGTCAGGTTTATAGGTCACCTTTCTCACACTTCTTTTCACCTCTGTCTACAGATTTTCTATATTATTGAGATCAGGTCTATGTGATGGCTAGTCCATCTTGGTACAGAACTCGTAAAACTTGGATGACACTTTCTGAGCAGCTGCAGCAAACATCTTCCCAAGATCTTTTGCTTTTGTTTTGAGGTTGATTAGTACATTAGGGACAAAAACAAGATCATCTGGGGATGATCACCTGTCTCCTTCCTGAGTGATATGATGGCAGGACATTCCCAGAGAGTTTATACTTGCATATAATTGTTTGAACAGATAAATGCAGCACCTTCAGCATTTGGAAATTGTACTCAAGGATGAACAAGAGTTGTGGAGGTCGACAGGTGTCTTCCTGATATCTTGGCTGATTTTGTTTTTAATTTTATTTTTCACACAAAAAACTGTGTTTGACATGTGCCTTAAAAGCATCCACAGGGGTGTGTCTCCAAATAACTTAGTTAAATTAAAATAAATTTAAATCAAATGACTTTATTTTTCTTCATGGGGCACTTTCAAATGGAACATCAAAAGTAGCTGTAACTACTCAATAGATATGAACAGACTCACAGTGCAACCTGATGAACATGAACAATACTCGCAGTGAAAACACAAGGCATAGAACACTCATAATAAAAGCACAATGGGCAACAACGTCATTAACAATAAAAAAACACAACAGACAAATTAAGAGCACTCACAACAACGTGCAGCATTCAGAGTAAAAATATGTTAAAATGTACATAAATAAGTTACAAAGTATAAGGTAATAAAACTGTGCCTTTACATTGGCCAGTGTGTCAGTGCTTGGTGTTTTAAAGCTGGATTGTCCTGAGAAAGGTTGTCTTCCTCCTTTATGTCCTGCAGTTTAGACTGCAAAATCTGTGTCCTGAGGTGAGCCACTCAAACTTTGAAAACAGGATATGGATGGGAGCTTGTAAGATCCTCCAAGCTGTGAGTCTGCTAACCGCATACAGCCGTAACAGAGCCGATTGGCTGTCCAATGATTTTTGAGCAGACTTTGACAATGTTCATCAAACGATTTCTGTTTTGCAGAGTAATCAAATATAACAAGCAAATAAAAGGGAAAGTTATTACATTTTTGAGTAAGGCATAATAAAAATGAGTGAGAATGGCCTTGTTAGTCCTAAATGATTTCAACTTCCTAAGTAAAAACTGGCACTGATGGCATTTTTTAGTATTTTCTGTGTTAGAGGAGAACCTGAGCAATTTCCAGTGACTGTTTCAAGGTAATTGAAATTTTGCACAATCTCCACTGGGTACCCA
The DNA here is from genome assembly GCF_001649575.2 of Kryptolebias marmoratus. Lineage (NCBI taxonomy): Eukaryota > Metazoa > Chordata > Actinopteri > Cyprinodontiformes > Rivulidae > Kryptolebias > Kryptolebias marmoratus. The sequence goes on from NC_051447.1 coordinate 92,053, forward strand.
TGAATAGGAGTGGTGACTTCATCAGGCCCTGTTTACATGTGGCCGATCTCTTGGAAACATTAAAGGTTTTTCAGATGTTGATTGGAAAAAAATGACACGTTGAATCTTGCTGTGCTCATTGAACCCGCAGTAGCTTCCATGCTAGGCCACTAGTTGGCACTTACACACCCATGCACGTGTCACGGATTTCATGAGTGATTGTATAGGTCATCTAAGAAAACAGCTCAGTCAAATGTTTCTCAGTGTTTATTTTCTTCAATATGTTATTTTAAAATGAGTAACAACCCAAAAATAAATGGTTAAAACAGTGAATGCCTTTTTGACAAAATGGAATGTAATAAAATATTTAAATTTCAAAAGGGAACTGGGGCTTATACCATTGGGGGAAGTAGTGAGGGAAGGGGCAACATCCAGTGAAAAAGAAAGAGATCACCCTGGACACTACAAAAACACACCAAACCAAGGAAAAAGAAGGGTGCTTCAACAAAACACACAAGACAAGACGCCACCACCAGGGGTCACCACTGCCACCACAGAAACCTCAGTCCCTAAAAGAAAAGAAACAAATAAAACAATATGAGTAAAACAGCGATACAAAAGCCCTAAAATATTACACTTTATCCCACTAGTATTCATGAGTGCCATCAATGCTCCCGGCAGCAGGGGAAAGTTCAGGTCGGTCCTTTAAAACTTTTCTTTATAGGCAAAATAGCAGCGAGCATCACTCCAGGTGTAATGCTGATCAGAGGCTCACAGGAGGCTAAAAATAAAGTAGATTATTAATACAACTGCTGACGAAAAATATAACTTACACCAGCTGCTTACCTGTGACCTGGTAAGTTACCGCACTACCAGATAAAGAGATCCACAATTCCCTCTATGGGGTGCAGCTGTAACAAAATGCTAGGTAAAGGCTTTGTTTACATAGAATGGATGCTACCAAGCCACGCTAGCCCTTACCTTCCGCCAGCAGACAAACACACAGACAGATTGGTCCAGATGTTGGAGGTGCAGCAAAGGAGGCTAAACAGGTAAGACCAGGTTGCATTAATGCTACTATTAAAACTGACAAACAATAAAACAGCCACGCTTACCCAGCACAGTTTAACAAACAGAAGCAGCTGGAGACGACGTCACGACGCAAACAGCCTTGTGACAGGAGGAGACCTGCTTATATGCAGGAGCCAGAATTGGCCTTAAAGTGGCAGCGTAACATTTATGCTGCTACATTACCATCTGCTTTCTCTAATGCCCCTTTTCCACCGGCTCTAAAGGTCCTGGCTCCACTCTACTTGGCTTGCTTTGTGCACGTTTCCACCAAAATTTTTTCAAGGCCGGTCCTGCTTTTTTGGTCCCTGCTTCGGAGTAGGGCCAGCCGGGTCGGCCCTACTTTCGTGGGTGACGGAAGCTTAGCTCCTGTTCACTCATTGGTCGTGGGTGTGACCAGATGCAAGCATAAAGAGCGAACGGTAGGAATATAAACAACAGCGTTAGCTTACCCTGCAACGTTTATGCCGTCTGTCCCGCAGCTGAAGGCGCTGTAAAGCCTGAAATCTCCGGCGGATAACAGCTGTCCTACTCCGCACAACAATCGCGGCAGCCAGAGCATTTCTTCCACTGCGCCTCTCTTCCTAAAGTCTCAGGAGAATCCACATAAGTTTAACTCTTCTGAGTCGATGGACGCGCCGGCACATCCAAGTCACATGATATGACCGATTTAAAACGCTCTAGCAGGAAAGATCCGCCCTCTTAATTTGTCTCGAAAGTCCAAACTTCAAGCTTTACACCAGTTTTTAAATTCTCTCGGTAGGCCAAGGAATACCAGAGTTATGATAAATTATTCACAATACATTTTTTTTTTGAAAATTGTTGTCATATTTGCAGCGCGTTACAGCGAGAAGGGCCAAAACAGAGGAGTTTCTGCGAGAAAACTCTCCCATCCTCCGTCCGATTTCAGGTTGGTTTAGACCCAGAGATGGTGAAGCTGCAGTCAGAAGCTCAGAGGCAGATTTGGAGATAAATAATATAAATAATAGTAATAATAAAAAGAGTCTGGGACAGACAGTGAGGACTTTGTTGATAAACTAGGTTATCCATTATTTGTTTAGAGAAGGATTACTGGAAACAGAACACAGCCTTATTTCACTGGCCAAACCAGCAGACAAAAGTTTCAGGGAGATCACAGAGGTTCTTCAAAAACATTTCCAACCGAAGCCAATGGTCATAGCTGAACGATTCAGATTTCATAAACAAAATCAGTTAAAAACCGAGTTCACATCGGAGTACATCACAGAGCTTCGGCGACTGTCTGAGCACTGTCAATTTGGGGAGGGGTTGTCTGATGCGCTGAGAGACCGCCTTGTTTGGGGCTGCACAATGAAAGCACACAGAAATTACTCCTCACAAAGGATAATCTCACGTTGCATTGTGCATTAGAAATCGCTATGTCTATGGAGACTGCAGCAAAAGATGCAGGTGAGCTTCAGGGAAAATGCACGGAGCTGTGTTCTGTCAATAAAATGCATGCGCAGCGTGATGATAAATTACAAACCTGTCACATGACACTGCTAATTGCTGGTTTAAGGATAAAGAATGTCCCCAATGCAACAAAAAGAGACATAAAAAATGTGCAGATCAAAACAGTATAAAAAGAAAAACAAAATGTGGAAAAAAGACAGGAAGCTGCATGAAGTAAATGAGACAGACTCAAATTCTTCTCAGGAGGATTTGGCATGCCTTGAGCTGTACACAATACAAGACAAGGAGAAATATAAGGGGGCAATATGGCTCACACCTAGAGTACAAGGGGTTAAGTTAAAGATGGAACTGGACACTGGGTCAGCCCTCTCACTGATCTCATGAAAATTACAGAGAAAAAATTCCCAATCTGAAAAAAAAAAAAAAAAAAAGATCTCATGAAAATTACAGAGAAAAAATTCCCAATCTGAAAAAAAAAAAAAAAAACTCAGTGAAACTAAAAACATACACAGGTAAAATAATAACTCCCTTGGGAAAAGTGAAAGTGGAATATGAGAAAAATAAATGCAACCTTGAACTTTATGTTCTGAAAAATGTAGGTGTGCCATTATTTGGACATGATCCGCCTCAACTGGAAAGAAATAAAGTTCATGAGACTGGCACCAGACCAGAGTACAAATTCTGTGGATGAAAGACTGAAACAGATACTTTAAAAACAGGTTACAGTGTTCAAAGAAGGAATTGGCACTCTAAAAAATATTAAGGCACAGATCATATTGGAAGACGATGCAAAACCCAGATTTCACAAGGGACGTCCTTTACCATATGCTGTACGCCCCAAAGTCTGCTCCAACACACCTGATTCAAATGGTTTAATCACCTTCTCACCAAATCATCAAGTTCTTCAGAAGCAGAAGCAGAAGTCATTAATTTAAAGCAGGTGTTGTAAAGCAAGGACCCATCTAAAACATGCAGGAGAGCGGCCCCCGAGGAATGGAGTTTGACACGTGTGTTCTAGCGCAACCTGAGGACACATCTACATCTCGAGATTCAGAAGAGTTTACTTTTGCTACATCGTCTGAGGTTCAGGGTTCATGCGAAACCATCAGTGCTCAACCAGCTGAACTTTCCACACAGAGCACCATGGACTGGTCAAACATGCAGACGTTACCCTGAGAGAAATCGCAGAGCACCTCAGAGACTGAATATATAGATTACCTGTTCATCTTATAAGGAAGCAGTTTAAATGTTTAAAAGTAAATAACCTGCCTTTGTGTTGTAAACCTCTGAGTAGGTATCATATTTCTTATGTGGTTATGACATTTAGCTGAATATATTTTGGTTCATCAAAGCTGGATGGGAGGAACTGTTATGTATTTAGTAAAAGCAATACATTATTCATTGGTACTATTTTGTGTTCTTTGTGGATGAACACCAAGTGTGGTTTATGAGCACATTGATCTCCCTATGTTATTCGGCAAAATGTGTAATAAAGTAAGTCACGTTCAACTGAAGGTTCCGTTGAGTTTATATACTGTAGTTAAGTTACGAGAAAGAACATAACAACCAGCATTCAAAATCTGTCTTTGTAAGAGTCAAAAGGGTAACAAAATATGCCGCATAAAGATCCCTAAATTTAAGGGTGACGTTAATTCCTTAATGGAGGAAACTGCTTGACAATCTTAAAAGACGATCTCTAACAGATACTCATTCGCAGCCTTGTTTAAGGGAAAAAGTTAACTTTTGCTCAAGTTAAGCTTATATAGATATAGTGCCAAAGGAATCCCAGATAGCAAAATATGAGTGAATCAACACTGAAATATGGTTAAGCAGAAATATCAAATCCATTTTGAAGCCTGACATTTAAATTATACAAAAAGTGGTTGGTGACTTGCATGTTGAATCAATGTTAGGTGTTCAACCATAACTGATGTTAGGTGTTCAACCATAACTGATGAATGTTTATTCAACCATCATCTAAATTTAAATCTACTTGCACATTTTATTTTATTTTATATTTAAATCAATGTTAGGAATCAATATTGATTCAACCATCATCTAAATAGTAATCTACATGTACGTTTCTGTTGATTTTATATTAAATCAAAGTTAAGGAATCAATATTGATTCATGTACATTTTACATTAAAATATTTAACTTTTCTAAAGCCATTTACAATGTGAAGCCCATTAGAAAATTTTATTTTTTCACCATTGAGTTTATGCTGATAGGTCTACATCATAACATACCATTACAGGTTTCTTCATTTGACACTTTAAACATTCTCCTCGAGTATATTCACAGCTGCAAGATATCCAGCTCGCGATGAACATGCAACCTAAACGCCTGCAGCAGGATGTCAAAACCAGGTGGAACAGCACCTACTACATAGTCGAAAGTCTGACTGAACAGAAACAAGCACTCATGATCAACATTCTGCTGACCATGAGCTGCCCTCAATACCCACAGCAAACCAGTGGGCCTTGCTTGAGAAAATAAAGACGTGTCTTGAACTGTTTGAGGAGTTTACAAGTAAAGTGAGCACAGCCACATCCTCTATCGCTGATGTTATCCCAAGCATCACCATTCTCAAATGTCTTGTCTACGGAAACCGAGGCTGATGCTTGAATAAAAACAATGAAAAAGACCCTCTTAGCAGCTGTTGATAAGCACTTTAGCACCGTGGAAGATGAACCTCTGTATGCACTTTCTACACTGCTGGAACCATGATACAAAGACAGGTGAGACTGTATTCATATTATAGGGCAGGTTTAGCTCAATAAATTAACAGTATGGTGAAAAACTTTGTTTTTGTAAGTTATTTTTCACTCTTTGTATTAAACATTATATAACTTTAATAGCACTTCAAACAGATAAATATACACACCTTAGATACTACAATAATAGCTTGTATGTATTTTATTTTTTCAGATTTTTCACCAGTGCAGACTCTACCAAGCTTGCGAAGGTTGCACTTGCCAAGGAGCTGGAAGATGACTTTAAGGACTACTACTGCTGATGGAGCATCAAAATCTTTAGAGCCACCAGGAAAGGCCCCCTAAGTGAAAGAAGCAGCTTAAAGCAGAAGCAGCAGCACCTTCATGAAAGAATTTGAGAAAATTTGGGGGGAGCGTGAGGAAGATCCAGGGGCAGCAAGTAGTTCCAGCACTGCTGTACAGTTGCATGGGTATTTTACAGAGGAAACAATTACTGCCATACAAATACTGGGGAGTCAATCGTCAGCAGCACCCATGATATTAAAGGGCAAGCTGGAGCACACAGGTCTGGATCATCACCTGATCACCTGGATCCTGGATTACCTCACAAAACGACCACAATATGTGAGGACTCAGGGCTGTCAGTCAGACAAGGTTGTCTGCAGCACGGGGGCTCCACAAGGAACAGCCCTTGCCCCCTTCCTCTTCACCCTCTACACTGCTGACTTTAGGTACAGCTCTGCCAGTTGTCATTTGCAGAAGTTCTCGGATGACTCGGCTATTGTCGGCCTCATTAAGGATGGAGATGATGGGGAGTACAGAGAACTGATCCAGAACTTTGTGGAATGGTGCAAGAAGAACTGTCTGCAGATTAACATGGAAAAAACACAAGAACTCGTGGTGGATTTCCGCAGGTCTAAACACTCCCCTTCTGTGCCAGTGAACATTCAGGGAATTGACATTGAGATCTTGAGGTCCTACAAGTACCTGGGTGTTCACCTTAACAACAGGCTGAATTGGTCTGACCACACAGCTGCCCTCTACAAGAAAGGACTGAGCAGATTACATCTCCTGAGGAGACTCAGGTCCTTCGGTGTGCGGGGGGCTCTTCTTAAGGCTTTCTTTGATGCTGTGGTGGCATCAGCCATCTTTTATGGAATGGTCTGTTGGGGCAGCAGTATCTCCACTGCTGACAGGGGGAGACTGAACAAGATCCTCAGGAAATCAAGCTCTGTCCTGGGGTGTCATGTTGACCCAGTGGAGGTGGTGGCAGACAGGAGAATGAGGAAGCTTCAGCGTATGCTGGAGTACCCGTCCCACCCCATGCACCACTCTCTGACAGCACTGAGCAGCTCCTTTAGTGCCTGGCTGCAGCACCCTAAGTGTGTGAAGGAAAGATAGTGCAGGTCTTTCCTCCCGGCCGCCGTTAGACTGTATAACACCCACTGCTCTCAGTAGCTCATGACTTTATTATAGGCATACATTTGGAATTTACTAATTAGTATTTTTTATATTCATTTGTTTTTTCTGTATATTGGTTCTGCTCTGTGCTCTGTGCTGCTGCAACAATGTAAATTTCCCCGCTGTGGGATTAATAAAGGAATATCTTATATCTTATCTTATCTTATACTCATAATTGCACTGACTGAACAAATGCAAGATGTGTTGTTTTACATGTTTTTTGTGTGTTTAAGTGTGCTTTACTGGTGCAGTTTTCAATAAATTTGTAATTCAGTACATTTATGTCTGTGTTTAAAAAAACAAAGGTTTTAAGTTAATTCATTACTGTTTTTCTCTATCAAATGGGTATCGGCCGATACGAAACCTCAGATATCTGTATCGTATCAAAAGCGAAAAACATGGAACGGTGCATCCCTAGTACAAAGCGGGCTGATTTGGGTGGAGGTCTATAACAAAATATTGTGCACACCCTAGAAAACAGTTTTTCAAATTGTGCACAAAAATATAGGTTGTGATTTTCAAAATTGGCAGTTCAAAACACAATTGCATAGGTCACTGATTGTTTGGTCACAAACATATGAGACTGCAGTTGAAAATTTCTCTATTTTATTGCAATTTTGAGTAGACAATTAGTCTCCAGCAGTCACAGCCTGGTGAGATACTACCTTAATGATTCAAGTAAGTAAGTAAGTAAGCTTTATTTGTATAGCACCTTTCACAGACAACAATGTCACAAACTGCTGAACAGATAGCAACATAACAAAAAAGACAGTAAAACCATACCTAAAAACAATAAACAACATCTAACTAAAAACCTGTCTGAATAAAAAAAGTCTTAATATGTTTCTTAAAAGAGACCGTGGAGTCTGAGCAACGCAGCAACAAGGAGAGAGCGTTCCAGAGCCTGGGAGCAACCACTTGAAATGCTCTGTCACCACGTGTTTTATAAAAGGTGCGAGGTACCACCAGCAATATTTGATTTGAAGATCTCAAAGACCTGGATGGACAGAAGAGCCGAGAGTCTGACCATGAAGTGTCCTGAAAGTTAAAACCAAAATTTTGAAATGGATCCTCAAATTTACAGGGAGCCAGTGCAAAGAGGCCAGAACAGGAGTTATGTGAGCTCTTCTATGGGTCTCAGTTAGTCATCTTGCTGCAGTGTTTTGCACAGTCTGAAGGCGAGCCAAGGAGGATTTATTTAAACACGTAAAAAGACTGTTGCAGCAATCTAAATGAGAAGAAATAAAAGCATGAACAATCATCTCAAGTTTCTTCTGTGACACAAAAGACAGCAGCTTAGAAATAGTTCTTAAATGAAAAAAAACCAGTTACTAACTAATGTTTTACAATGAGCATCAAAAGACAATGAGATGTCAAAAACAACACCCAAATTTCTGAGGTTATTATTTACTGAAGGAGTTAAAAAAGCAAGATGCTGCCAGATTACAGGGATTTTATCCTCAGGGGCTATAACAAGAGTCTCAGTCTTGTTTGCAGTTAACTGCAGGTGATTATTGTTCAGCCAAATTTTGATTTCTGACAGACAGCTGCCTAATTCAGACAGTTTGTAGAGCTCAGAGTATCAAAAGGAACAGTACAACTGTATATCATCAGCATATAGATGATAAGATACATTACTGTAATGTTTTAAGATGTCTCTTATGAGATAAAGATACAATAGAAAGAGGATGGGGCCCAAAACTGAACCTTGGGGTACCCTGCATGACAGCGGTGCAACAACAGAGTAAGCCTGATTAATAAAAACGGTGAAAGACCTTTCAAATAAAAAACAAATGAACCAATTTAAAACAGAGCCAGAGATACCAAACAAATCTTTCAATCTGCTAATAAGAACAATGTGATCCACAGTGTCAAAAGCTGAAGTTAGAACCAATAAAACCAGCACAGAGTAGTTTCAAGAATCGGCTGCCATCAACAAGTCACGAGAAACTTTTAAGTGTAATTTGCGAAAACCAAACTGAAAAGTATCCAAAATGTCATTTGCCTCTAAGAAGCTACTCAATTGTTCTGCTACAACCTTCTCAAGGATCTTTGATAGAATTGGTAGTTTAGAGATAGGTCTGTAGTTTTCAGGCAGAGAAGAGTCCAAAATAGGTTTTTTTAACAGAGGACCAACAACAGCAGTTTTGAAATAGCAGGGTACAGAGCCAGAACAAAGAGACAAATTAAACAGTTTTACAACACTGGGGCCAAAGTAGTTGAAAATATCTTTAAAAAGAGATGAGGGGAGGACATTAAGGGGGCTGGAAGAAAGTTTCATTTAACCCAAAAGTTCTGTGATGTCTTGAATTGACACAAGGGTTAAAAAGGATCAAGTATCAGTGGACAGATGACAAGGGACCAGACAGTGCAAGGGTGCTGGAGAGATACAGGCCCTGATGCCGGCAACTTTGCCAATAAAATAATTTAAAAAAGGATTGTAGGTCAGCGATTGTAAAAGCACTTGGAGAAGAAAAAGATGGTGAAACAATGTTCTTGATTGTATCAAACAAATTTTTTGGATTAAGTCTTTTTTCTTTTTAATAAGATTTGCAAAGAAACTGGATATGGCATTCTTAAGCATCTCATTTAAAGAGCTGATCAGTTCTTAAAATGGAGCCTGTGAACTTACAGCTTAGTGCTTTTCCACCGACGTTCAGCCTTACGGTAAACTCTCCTCATACTAAGAATTTCCTTATTAATCCAAAGACATCTTGAGCGCTGAACAGTACTCAGTTTTACAGGTGCAATAGTGTCCAAAATTTCTATACTGTGAATGTTAAAACATGAAGCAAATGAATGCACACTCATGATGTTAAAATCTAAAGAGGCAGAATCAAAAAGAGAAATAAAAGCTTCAGGAGCATGCTCATTTAAGATGCACCTTTGGATCAGAAAATTAGGAGGAGCTGGATCAGGACTAAAAGACACATTGAAAAATATACAATTGTGATCACTTAAAAATATATCCTCCACACAAACATCTTTAACATTAAGGCCAAAGGAAAAAACAAGGTCCAATGTATGAGCTTTTTAATGAGTAGAAACACACACATGCTGAATTAAGTGAAATGAGTCTGTGATGGAGATTAGATCAGCAGCTGCTTTTTTGGAGACATCATCAACATGTAAATTAAAATCAACTAATATTAAAATGTTCTCCAGCTTAATGATAGTCAACAAAAGCTCACTAAATTCAGATAAAAACATACTGGCTGTCAGAAGGAGGGGAGACGGTGGCGAACCCAGAACGCAGACTCATCTTAAAAGGAAACTAATTTATTAAAGTAAAATATAAACAAAACAAAAGGCTGGCGTGGCAGCAGAAACAAGCAATAACAAAATCCAAAATGGTAAGGTGAGGCAAGATAAGGCTAGGAACAAGGAAGACATAAACCATGGCAAAAGGAACAGAATGATCTAGTGGAGAATGGAGAGACAGAGACCGGTTTTAAAGGCTAAGGGAGAGATGCAGTAGTAGTACACGTCAGTAGAAAGTTTACAATGAGTAGATCGCCGATGGTGAGTGTGGTAATTTCCTTTAATGATATATAAACAATGGGCCAGTAGAGGTCCACGCTGGCCAAACTACAGGTGACGTGTCAGACTCCGAACTGGATGATACAGGTAGAGTCTGAAGACAGCAAGAGACTCCCCACTTCTTAACGAAGAGACTGCGTTACCATCTTAAGCGAACCTGGACGCCAGCTCTGGAGCCCTTTTCCGATTTTTACGTCTGAAATTTTGCATGAAACACTCAGGTGAGCAGCGAACAAACGGAGATGGAAAACTCCCTCTGGAACTGCTCCAACAGTCAAAACAATCCATCAACGACTCTTTGATCAACATCAACGCATTCCAATCGTAAACTCGGGCAGCAGAAATGACAAAATTTTTATCCAGACTGGTAAAAGCTAAATAATTTAAAAATAAAAACACAAAATATAAAATACGTGGCGCCACACACAAGCGCCATCTTGCCCCATTCATCTGGATGTGGTGCAGTAAATCTCTTCTGCTATAACTGCAGCTGGAGGGGCCCACTGTAGCACCCTTTGGTCATGGGAAAGAATTATACTTGCTTTCACGTCAGTCTTCTAAAATTTTGGCTCTGGTTCACTTAATTAGTTGAAAGCAACATCAGTGTAATCCCTGTATCATAATAAGATTGGATGGTTTTCATGCAAACACAACAAAATACATGTTTAACTTTTTTCCTTCTCATTTTTACAGATGACTGAAATTCATCCTGGCTATATTCCAAATGATAGAACTCCATTGTGGGGACAGAAAACTTTAATCACTATAACTTAGCCAATTTTACAGATATTGAACTAAACTGTGGTGTGGTACTGGCTGAGAGTCATCCCCAACACATACTGAGTGCTACACATTGTTCAACATATTTACTTACAACTTTGCCATAAACTGTTGGAGTGAACCATGTCTGTTAGCATAATATCTCATGAACCACTGAACATATATTATTAAAACTCTTAGAAAGTACTTATTAGATGTTCTGATTAACTTTTGGAGCCACCCTAATTCAAGGTGGCCACCACAGCAAATCAAAATTAGGCAACGGAAAAAGTAGCTAAAAGCAAATCATATTTTACAGATACAGGGCAATGGTGTGATAGTAGCTGCTTTTTGTTATTTGCATTGACTGAAGTGTTCAAGTATTTTCAGCTCTATAATACTTATAAGATAATAAATATATTAATGAATACATCGGGGTCTTGTTCACGAATGAGGGAAAAATGTAGCTAGAGATCAAGAGGCGGATTGGTGCTGCGTCTGCAGTGATGCGGGTGCTGTACCAATCCGTCGTAGTGAAAGGAGAGCTAAGCCAAAAGGCGAGGTTTTCGATTTACCGGTCGATCTACGTTCCTACCCTCATCTATGGTCACGAGCTTTGGGTAGTGACCGAAAGAACGAGATTGCGGATAAAAGCGGCTAAAATGAGTTTTCCCTGCAGGGTGTCTGGGCTCTCCCTTAGAGATAGGGTGAGAAGCTAGGTCATCCAGGATGGACTCAGAGTAGAGCCGCTGCTTCTCCACATCAAGATGAGCCAGTTGAGGTGGCTCGGGCATCTGGTTAGGATGCCTCCTGGACGCCTCCTTGGTGAGGTGTTCTGGGCATGTTCCACCGGGAGGAGGCCCAGAGGAAGACCCAGGACACGCTGGAGGTACTACGTCTCTCAGCTGGCCTGGGAACGCCTTGGGGTTCCCACGGAGAAGCTGGCTTAAGTGGCTGGGGAGAGGGAAGTCTGGGTCTCCCTGCTTATGCTGCTACCCCCGCGACCCGGCCCCAGATAAGCGGAAGAAGATGGATGAATATATCGGGTGTCCCAAAAATAGTGAACTGCTTTTTGACAAGTCTTTTCTCAGCAATAGATATGTGGTAGAATCTAGGAAGGCTTTTATTTTGAAGGACTCTGATCAACGGAAAGGAAGTAGTTCCGGAGAAGAGAAGCTGTTGAGTTGTTGAAGCAGGAGTATGCTGTAAAGTTTGCCAGTTATGTTTGCGTTTAATTAAAGAGGTGAAGATAAACTTACAATGTGCTGGAATCTTTTACACCCAAAGCAACATGGTGTTGGAAGTGAGGCAGCGGTATGAAGAAAAAAAAAAGGCAGTGAGAGGTGGAAAGTGAAGGTGACGGCTCAAATATAGATGTTGCACGCTCTTCACAACTCACAGCTAACCCCACTAATGTACATCCCAGCGCAACATTTACCATTCGACCCCCTAAAACATTCAACTTTTTAAAACCACAGGACTGGTAAAGATAGGAAAGTTTGATTCAGACAGGCCAGCAACCTGCATCTTAGCTCTCACGTCAACCAGGTAAACACCTTGATTTACTGTATGAGAGACAACACAGATGACATACTGTAGGGCCAAGTTTTATCTGATGAACAAAGGCAACAGTATGAAGCAGTAAAATGTGTTTTTGAAGAACATTTTGCCATGGAAAAATCTATGAAAGAGCAAGATTCAACCAAAAAGTACAGCAAGCTAATGAAACTGTAGACTCCTTCATTACTGCTCTTTATACACTGGCTGAAAACTGTAGCTATGGCGCACTTCACAATTCATGAGGAATTGCTAAAATTAAGAACATATTAGTGCATGATCTAAGTCTGAAACCATTTGTCATAGGAAGGTCAAACGTCACAGTCAGAACCCTCATCGGTCAAGGACCAGGATTTTGAAGTTCAAGGTCACAAGGTCAAAGGTCAAGGTCACAGGAGCCCATAGGCTGTAAGTCATCATCCATGTACAGTAGGAAGTTCAAACTTCAAAGCTGGACTCTCCATGGGTCAAAGGTCATCCCTAACAATTTCAAGATCAAAGGTCAAATGTCAAGGTCACATGCAAACAGAGGCTTTTACTCTAAAACCATGTAACTTTACAAGTTTAGACTTCACAACCAGAGTCCCCATGGGTCAAGGATTAGCCTTTTGGAGTTCAATGTCACAAGGTCAAAGTTCAAGGTCGCAACAGCACACGTGCTCTGACTCTGGAACCGTTCAACGTAGGAAGGTGAAACTTCACTAAATGCCACAGGAGTCGCAATGAGCCAGGCTGAAGGCACCCAGAGCGCCACCTAGTGGACGGCGCGGGAAGTGCACGGGAAATGCGCGGGAAATGTGCGACAGCGTAGAGGGCGGTCCCCAGAGTTCAGCGGCCGCCAATAGGCCGAAGCGTCGCTGAGCTGCGAGGGCCGCCCAACGCTGCTTGCAGCTTTAATTCTTATTGTTTTTTATTTATCTTTTAAACAATTCAATTTTTTTTTTTTTACTACTTGCTTGAAATAAAATCTTTAAACTCTTTAACCCCTCTTTAACCACCACCCCTCAAAAAGCTCAAGAAGCCTGGAAAAGGCATACCCAAATTAAATTAGATGCTATTCTTCAGCCTTTTGTGGTTCAAACTAAAGATTAGGCTCCATGTGAAGTTAGCACTTTGAATTTTTTGCCTGAGCAGTCAAAATGATTGTAACTTTAACCAATTAGTAGTTATTGAAGTGAAAACACAGAGATTTCAAGCAATTTTTCTCTCCTAGATTTTTCTCTTTTTTTTATTAAGTTACTGTACATGGAGGAAGGGTGTTGAGACCGGAAAAACCAAATGAGGCTGTAGAATGAAGTTTTATTGTCGTGGAGTTCAAATTTGAGAAAATTAGCACAAAAGAATCACTATAGTGGAGATGTTTTTCTGAGGGAAAGTCCAGGTCCTATCCAAACCGTGCCAAACTGTGCCAAATGGATATGTAACTTCAGAAAGCTCTAACTCCTACATGCTTCAACATACAGGCGTCAGTGAGGGCTCAAATAAAAGGTGACGTTGAGACGAATCCTGTTCTGCAAATGAAGTCACTCTCAATATGATTATTATACAGTAGAGGATAAATAAACACAATAAAATACTTATTTTTTCCAAAGTACATCATAAAAAATGTCCCAAAACAAGTTAAATTTGTCAAAACGTGTATTTAATGAAAAAATAAGAAAAAGTAATCACATTGAAACAAACTACTCACAAACTACTGCCACACATAAACTATTTACAAACCATTTCACTGTTTTTACTTCAAATTCAGTGTCCAGGTATATATTTTTAGGGTTCCCCCTTTAGTTGCACAGCTTTGCTGACGTCACAGCTGCCACCCACTCCGAATGCTCATTCAGCTCTTTCCGTTCTGGCTCGGAGCCACTTGCAGGCCTCAAACAACAAAAATAAAAATAAAAAACAATTTGTTATTCATTAGTTATAAATACATTCACACACACAAATGGTGGTGCTTCGTCATGTCCGCCCAGACTACGGTGTCCGCCCTGGCCAAAATGTCCGACCGTCGACTCCTCCGCAACCCCCCTCCACACTCAAACAAACACACTCGCCTCACACAAAAAACAAGATGGCGGGGCTACGTCGTGTCCACTCTCACTTTGAAGCGACCTGACCAAAATGTCCGCCGCCCCCCCACCCCCACCGCGCCGTTCACAGAGAAAATAAAAAGAAGGAGCTTCTTCACACATCCTAGCTTCACGTTTACATTCACACAAACACCTCTCCCTTTTCTGTCGGCTGCTCTGTTTTCAGGGGTCTCCACAGCGAGTCACCGCTCCATCTAACGTTTCTCTCCTCACACAAACAGCGACATGCTAAGCTACTGACCTCCACCCCCCTACCTCATTATACACAGCTAAAACGGACACAGCTAAAAAGTAAATAAAAGACGGAGACTTTTGTTTTCTCACGTAATACTTTAGCAAGTACTTCGAAAAGCACAGAATCTGTCTTTAGCATGATACATATAGTTACTACGTTCGAATATGAAACTAACTCACAACTATCCGGACATTTAGCACACACACCGATAAACAAAGCGCCGTCTATAAACAATGAGTAACATATAAACAGTAAGCAGCATATAAACAATGCGTACTTGTGAAAAAAAACGTTAGTCTTTACTGATCACGGTCATATTTGTGAGGATCTGGAGTTAGCTCCGCCTATGGGTGGCGCTACTAATCCTTCCTTCCTCAGCTGTTCCTGATTACCTTGATGAGCTGATCCAACATTTAAGCCTCCAGCTGGTTCCAGCCCATTGCTGGAGCATCAAACCTCACTGGTTAGAATCGCAGCCACAGGTTCTAACCTCAAACTAGTGACTTTGATAATTTGTTGTATTTGCTCTTCGACTCAGGTTGCTGTCTCGCCTAAAGGGTCATTACCCGATGGGAACTTACCTGGATTACGTCTGGATTACTTACCTTGCTGGACCGCTGGATCTCTTACCTTCAGGATCATCTTGGAAACCTTCGTCACCTCCTCGACACCACAAACGCATTCTACACCTGTAAGAAAGACAGAGACATTATTCACAACTCATCTGTTCTCAACACTAAAACAAAGACTTGTACCCGAGACTCACCTTGCTCCTTCTTGCCTTCCAGACTGCTCCTGACTACCACCACTGTATATACCTGTATAAAACCACTTACCTTGATTCTGGTCTCCGTGTCTGGTTTTGGCTTCGCTCCTTGGACAGAATACCTGGTTTATGTCAATATTATCCTTCGAGAAAGGCATCGCTCTTTTTATCAGATATATCCTGGTCTGAAAAGTCGCTGTTTCTTTTCTTCACCAGCTCCAGAACTTCTTCTGTTGTGTATTTTATCTCCTTTGGTCATTCCGCCAGCTTTTATGTCGAAAAAAGTACAAAAAACCGCTTTTACGCGCAGGACGCATGAAGCAGCTTCTCTGTTAGACCATTATACGCAGACTGATTTGGGAGTCATGAAAAGTTCCGACCCCCCTCCCAGACTAATCACGTGACCGGAATTTCATTGGCTACCCGCCTGTGGTGTCAGAACCTGCTTGGGAGCTGACTGACCCGAGCTATATGCTTGCAAATGAGGGGAGGAGACTTTCATGACTTTACGCATGGGAAATTAGAGGGGTTCTAGGGGGGGCAGAGAGCAACCCAGTTGGTCAGACAAAACGTCAATCAAAAGTGGCGCCAAAACACAGCTATTTTGAAATTTAAGTTAATAAAAACAATAAATGTAGCAAAAACTGTACAGAATTGAATAGAAAACGCAGTAAAACGGCCCGTGGGCAGGCCGTCACGTGGTAAAGGGTTAAACTCTTATTTAGTTCGTTTGAGGCAAGAAACACACATAACGCTCCACTGAACTTTTGAGAATATAACAGCATCAGGTCTCAGAAAAACGGCATCAGTTCTCAGAAAACACAGCATCAAATTTCAGGTCTCAGGAAAAATTTTGTATAGAAGAACAGGAGATTTAGAACTTTTTAATTTTTTCCATTTAAATTACACCTTTAATGTCAAATGGATTAAAAAAAACATTTGGAGATGCCAGAATCTTTATAGAATTTTATTCCACACAACATATTTAAAATGGTAGGGGGTTTCAAATTTTTGCTTCATTTGCATTAAATTGCCAGTAAAACTCTCAAAGTTTTATCAACAGGCATTAATCTCATATATATATATAGTAGACCCTCCAGGATTTCGCGATGTTGCGATCGCAACTATTAACGCAACATCAAGCAAACCCCGCAAAAAATTGCAACTTTGTGCAACTTTGCCCAAAACACTGCAACTTTTCCGCAACATTAACCAAAATAACCCTGAAGTGTCTTCAAGGCGGTGGACGTTTCTTCTGGGTCCGCAGCGACGACTTTGTTGAACACAGAAATGACTTGACAGACAGAAGTTATTCTTGAACAGTGAGACTTTATTCAAAACAACAGCGTCTGCGCCAAACAGGACTTCTGGCCAATCTTGTGAAGATCCCCCGTTTCTCTGGGGCTGCTTGTTTTTATGATCATGTTACCACACCCAGTAACAGTAAAAACACACCCGCATCCCACTGGGACGGACCTGAACAATACATTCAATGCCATTTATGGGGATAAACTAGGGTCTTCAGACAAGCAACAGCTAACTGTCCACGTTTGCACGTTTTCAACAACGTGAGCGTAAGAGCCCACGGTTCACTTCCTAAGAAGGCATTTGTGGCTTAAGACAGTGTCTCTCAAAATGGGAGCTCAGGCCTGAACACAGATGCAGACCAGTTACCTCAACCCCAAATAACTCACGAAGAAGAGATGTGACGTCACATCCTGTTAACATCAGCATGCCGGGAGCATGCAGGAGCAGCGACCGAAGCCAAAATGTGTGCTAATGCTTCACATTTGCCCACAAAGATTTCAACAAAACACTGCAGTTAAGTTAGTTTTAAGTTGGATATTGGATATTCGCGCTCCGCAGAGTTAGCGGCGTCTAGCTCACAGCTGACTTAGCCGTCCCTAAGTGAACCACCGCACATGAGAGAAGGGACCGGCAGAGAACAGCTGGCCGACATTACCATTCCTGTTTTGGGTCAGTCGTAAGGTAGACGCCGCTAACTCCGCGGAGCGCGAATATCCAACTTAAAACTAACTTCACTGCGGTCGCAAACCAGTTTCCTTCCCAGCTGCACGAGAGTGGAGGGAAGCTGTTTTGCAAGTCCTGCAGTGTAATCATGGAACATAAAGGCATCGACAAACACTTTGTGTCTGCAAAACATGTGAGGAGAGTTGCAGATGAGGGACAATCCAGAAATGGTCATGAATGTCAGTTTATAAGCTATCAAAGTTCTCAAATAAAGCAGCATTTGATAATGTCAATGTTTGTTGGTAATTATCTTACAAAACTAGTAAGTATTTTTGGTTTATATATTAAAAGTTATGGTTTTTACTGATTTTAGTAAAAAAAAAATTGCAACTTTTCATCGCGACTTTTAGGAAAATGTCCCGTGAAATCAGGCATTTTAGTCTGCAACAATCACAAAAAGGCCTGTGAAATCCTGGAGGGACTGATATATATATTTGGAATATTGTTTGTGTTGGTGCTGATATCAGTTTGCTTTCTATTTGTATTTGAAACAATGAAGATATTATAGTTGGAAAAAAAATTAAAATCCTGACAACAGCTGAGGTACTTTTTTCTGAGACCTTTTAGTCTGATGCCTTGTTTCCTGAGACCTGAGTCTGATGACATTTTTTCTGAGACCTGGTGCCATTTTTTCTAAGACGTGATGCTGTTTTTCCTGAGGCCTGAGACCTAATGATTTTTTTTCTGAGACCTCAGACCTGATGCCGTTTTTTTCTGAAGTCAAAGGATGTTTGTTCTGAGACCTGAGGATGTCCTAAAATGTATGCCATACTGCAGGCTGTAGTAATGCTCTTTTGTTCTTAGGCTAAATAAATGTAGGCACAGAGCCATGGTACACAGATTTGACTATCAGAAGCCATAAAGTGAGATTCAAGATATACACAGGAGCTGATGTTTCAGCCATTATAGCCCATATCTATTACACTATTGCCAGTAAAGACTCATTTATTTGCAACAGACAAACTACTATTTGGCCCAGGCGGTACTCCACTCTCTGTCTTAGACAAATACACTGATTCAGGAAGATGTATGTCATAAAAAATTTGCATATAGCTTTGTTAAGCAGGCCAGCTAGCTTAACCTTATCCCCAGGCTAGATAGCATGGATTAGAGGTTACTTACAGAATCCTATCTTTGCCAGGGTCTAGGAATGTTGCAACAGCCATATACAATTAAACTCAAGACAGATGCTATTCCTTTCTCCCTTGCAACATCAAGACGTGTTCCTCCCTTTACTTAGTAAAGTGAAGATGGAACTTGAGAAAATGGAAAGTAGCAGTTATCTCAAGAGTGGAGGAGCCAACAGACTGGTGCTCAGGTATGTTTCTTGTGCCATCAAAAAATGGCTCAGTCATTTCTGTTGTTCTCACACGTTTAAATGAAGCAGTCTGCAGAAAGAAATACATCTTACCTTCAGTAGAGCAGACATTTTGATCTCTCACAGGAGCTCAAGTCTTCAGTAAACTTGACGCTAATAGAGGGCTTTGGCAAATACCACTGTCACCAGAGTCAGCGCGATACACAACATTCATAACTCCTTTTGGCGACTTCTTTTTCAACATATTGCCCTTTGGCATTATTTTAGCTCCGGAACATTTCCAACGAAAGATGTCAATGATTCTCAACAGATTGCAGGGAGTTGTCTGTCACATGGATGATACTGTTGTGGGGAAAGCACCAAGAAGAGCACAATGCCAGACTACAGACAGTGCTACTCAAGCTCCAAGAAAACAGCATCACACTAAACATTAAAAAGTGTGAGTTGAGCAGGCGTGAAGTCAGATTTCTTGGACACATCTTATCAGCTGAAGGTGTGCAACCAGACCCAGACAAAATAAAAGCTGCAATGGACATGAAAGAGCCATCTAACACAAGTGAAGTCTGCAGTTTCCTAGAGATGGTCAAACAGCTGGGTAAATTTATTCTAGGACTGACTGAAAGAGACAAGCCACTTAGGGATCTTCTCTCAAAGAAACTCCCCTAAATCCAAGAAAAATTGGATTTGGAGCAGTGCACAACAAAATGCACTCATCCAACTGAAGAATGACCTCACTTCACCTCCTGTTCTAACACTACATGACCCCAACAAAGAACTGAAATAGTCAGCGTTGCATCATTGTACAGATTTGGTCCTCCTGCAGAAAGAGGGAGAACAGTGGAGGCCAGTTGCTTATGCATCATGGTCGATGACAGAGACTGAACAGAGGTATGCAGAGGTGGAGAAGGAGGCACTGGGATTATCGTGAGGATGTAAGAGGATCAGAGACTTTCTCATTAGAAGACACTTTTTACTAGAGACTGACGCTAAGCCACTTGTCAGCCTGCTTGGTCACCAGACACTAACAGAGCTTACTCCCAGAATCCAGGGATTCAGACTTAGGCTCATGAGGTACAGTTATTCTATAACACACACCCCAGGCAAAGCTATGTACTGCAGACAATTTCTCACTTGCACCTGTCAACACTAACATAAGCCTAGAATCAACAGACACAGAGTTAATTAGAGTTAGTTAGGAAGCCACATACATCTATGTAGATGAAGGAATCCACAACATGCCAGCCAGCCAAACATACATGACTCAGCTGAAGAAACAACTCAAAGAAGGTGTTTATTCACAAGTTTTGTCATTTTGCCAGAAAAAGTAGCCTGACTACAGTAAAATCATACATCCAGTGAAAATCTACTGGTCAGAAAGTACAGTATTAACAGTGCATGATGAACTGCTACTTAAAGGTTCAAGACTTGTCATTCCCACAGCAATGCACAGCTCTGTTCTACAGGCTCTGCACGAAGGACATCAAGGGATGACAAGATGCAGACAGTGAGCAAAAATACTGTGGTAGTCAAGCCTGTACAGTCAACTGAATGAACTGGTAACAAACTGCACTACATGCATAAAAGAACACTCTGTAGAGCCGTTGTTGCCAAGCAAACTTCCTAAGAGGTCATGGCAAACATTAGGAGCACATTTGTTTGTCTTAAATAACAACAATTACCTACTGGTAGTTGATTACTACTCAAGATTTGTTGAGATTGCTAATGCGACTCCTTCATGTTCAAAAGATGTGATTGTTCACCTGAGGTCTATTTTTTTAGACATGACATCCCCAAACTGTTTTTCAGTGACAATGGCCCACAATTTTCTAGCCAGGCATTCACAGAATTTGCAAACATCTATGGATTTAAACACGTCACAAGCAGCTCAAGATTTGCTCAAAGCAATGCAGAAAGACATGTACAGACAGTGAAGGGAATGTTAATGAAAGCTCTAGATCCATATCTAGCTCTCTTAGCATATCTACTCTACTATTTAATGGTAACAATCCTGCGCAACTGCTTACGCAGGACCCCTCTCTACTCAGCCCAGAGCACCCAGATAGAACCACGGTTTCTGAGAGAGCGAAAGAAAGGAAGTGGAAAGACACATTGCTGTTTAACAAAAGACGTCATGTAAGAAATCTGTCAGCTCACACCAGGAGAAGCTGTGTGGATTACTGACACCAAAATGCAAGGTACCATGGTCTCAGCTCACTCCATACCCTGCTCATATGTAGTGAACAGTCCCAAAGTCACTATCAGGCGCAACAGGCATCATCTTATGTCCATACCAGAGGCCGTTCCACAGAGTGGTTGAAAAGCCTTGGAGACTACACTTGTGAATAGAAAAAATGGAATATAAAAGTTTGAGTTATTAAAAAATTGAAGATAAACTTACTGTCTGCTGGAATCTTTCATGCACAACGTGACAAGATAAACCAAATTCATTGAAAATTTTTACACATTAACCTTAGGCTATCACCAACAAGTCTGTCAAATATCTAAAAGACTTTGTGGAGCCCATTCATCCTTTATGATGAGTTCTGGTGTAACGTCCTTCAGATGGGCCTGGGTTACCCTACTTGTGTGTGAAGGAGCCCCATCTTACTGAAACATGTAATTGTATCTAGGATAAAGTCAACGAACAATCCGGGCGAAGACATCCAAGAACTGAATTTAGCTTTCACTATAAGCCTTTGCTCTAGCAGTGTCAATAAAATTATTGTTTGTTTTTCCTTCCCAGTATACTTCAGTTGAAACCATTATCTTTTTTGAAAATCTAGAAGTCTCATGATAAAGGCAAGATGGCTGAATTTCTCATTTCTGTTTCCCATAAACACAATTATTTTAGCAGTTTTCTTTATGTAAAGTCTTTCTTGTCTGTGAAAATGATCCCTTTCACATCAGTGGCCAAGTAGTCATTGAAGTTCCAGCAGTGAGTTTTTCTTTTCCCTCTAACATTTTGGTCCCTTCTTGATACCCATATTCAATTCAATTTCAACTCAGTTTATTTATATAACACCAAGTCACAACAAATGTTGTCTTAGGGCACTGTACAAAATCACATAAGGAGACAATTACTAAAAGTTATCTAAGGAAGCCAGAAGATTGCATTGAATCTTCACTTTGTCACAGTCTCCCATCCTGAGCAAGCACACTGGCAGCAGTGGAAAGGAAAAACTCCCTTTGAACAGCAAGAAACTGCAATGCCCATACATGTTCTTATGTGACAATAAAAGTTGATGTGGCTTCTTGTAACTCAACATGTTTATTTTACTCAGCCTGCTTTAACAACCACAGTACAGCAGTACCTAGAATCTTTTTCAAACCAATCTCTTAAAGTGACCATACTTCTGTACCGTATTTTCTGCACCATAAGGCACACCGGATTATAAGGCGCATGCTAAAACACACGGTCTACAAAAAAAAAAGGTCACGAAAGCAAAACGGTAAGTTTGCTTAAACTTTATTCTACGCCGTCGGTCATCCATCGCTCCCACGCCACTTGCAACTTCATCTTGAATGCGCTGTTTACACCAACGTCCAGCGGTTGGAGTTCTTTTTTTAATCCTCCGAAATGATGGCAAACTCCGAATTGTATTATATTACATAATGTTCTGATTGGTTTATCGCTGCCAGCGTACGTACTGTATGTATTACGTAAAGTTCTCTGATTGGTTTATCGCTGTCAGCGTACGTACCGGTATTGTACACATTATCATATGTCCCTGTGTCAGGGACAGATTTTGGAATTCAGTGCACACATAAGGCGCCCCAGATTATAAGATGCACTGCCGATTTTTGAGAAACTTTAAGGCTTATAAACCGGAAAATACGGTATTTACCACACATTACATCTCCCCTCCTTAAAAGACGAAATAACATTTTTTTTTATGTAAACCACATAACATTTTTCATAAATCACATAGCTCAGTAATAACAAAAAACTATTTAAACTGTAATTAACAATTTCCAGTCCACCATCCTCCTCCCTGAAAATGAATGAGAAAATGCAGTCCCATGTCAATCATGAAACCAAATAACAGACTTGAAGTCACAACCTGAGCAATCGGTGCATATAAACCGCTACCAACAAAGAGAACCATCTTTGTAGCTGTCAGGAGTACGGACGATGAAAACAAAAGTTCAGGGGGACGGCCCTCCGTCCTCGGCGGAGCAAGAGTTCTGGGGAATGAGGCTGGTGCAAGTGAAGCAGGCTTAGGCGAGCAAAGCAGGCTCGGGCGAGGCTGGCGCCAGCGAGGCTGGCATGGGCGAGGCTGGCACGAGCGAAGCAGGCATGACAGAGCTGAGCGAGGCGCCGACCCACGGCGTGACGGAGCTAAGCAAGGCACCGACCCACGGCGTGACGGAGCTGAGCGAGACGTCCTCTTGGACCCATGGTGGAGCAGACTGAGGCTAGACGTCGACCGGGACCCTCGGCGAAGCAGACTGAGGTGAGACGCCGACCGGGACCCTCGGTGATAACCAAGAGGGGAAGCTGAGGTGTCGGCAGCCCTTAAGGAGACTGGGTGAGGGGCGTTGTCCTCAGCGACCACCTCGGAGACACAGGGAGGTGGGGCGCTACCGCTGACCCCCACTGAGACACGGACTGGCGATGGGGCGCTGCCTCCAACCCCCACCGCGACACAGACTGGCAGTGGGGCGCAACCGCCGACCCCCACCGAGACACGGACTGGCGGTGGGGTGTCGCATCCGACCCCCACAGAGATACTGGCTGGCGGTGGGGCGCAACCGCCGACCCCCACCGAGACACGGACTGGCGGTTGGGTGTCTCCTCCGACCCCCACAGAGATACTGGCTGGCGGTGAGACGTCGAAGACCTCCTCATAGACACTGACCGAGTTGGCAGACTTGACAGGCTTCACTGGTAGCTCGGCAGAGAGGTCTCTGGAGAGGATGCAGGGAGCTCAGAGGGCTCTGGAGGCGGGGCTAAAGATGCTACAGGTGACTCTGGAGGCGGGGCTGCGGAGACGTCCAGCTGATCCACCGGTGAGACTATCAGCGGCCAAACAGGACTTTTTGCCGGCGGCAGCGGAGCTGGTCTGAAGGCCAAGCGGGTTCCCCAGAACGGAGAAGCCCTTTTCTCGTCCTCCACCACCAGCATGGGCGACGGAAGAACCTCGCAGTCGGCCCATTCCTTCCTCCTTTTGCGCCTCCATCGCCGGGAGACCGGGAGTTCCGGGGACGCAGCAGCCACAGGAGACACGGAGTGTGCTACTGCTGCGGGAGACCAGGAAGTGCAGCCTTGCGTGTAATCTCTCCTGGCCCCTCCGAGGCTTTCGTCAATTCCCGGGGACGTCTCAAGCCCCGGGTGGCAAAGTGCCTCTTTAAGGAGGTTGCGGGCTGCCCAAAAACGCTCCTGTTCATCCAGGGAGGTGCTCTCCACGTCGCAGTATTCTCCTATCACGATATGGAGCCTGAGAAAATCCTCCTTGGTGAGGTCAGAAAAAGAAAAAAAATAATATGAGTCCGCTGGGTTCTGTGGTGGCTGGTTCATTCTGTCAGGAGTACAGATGATGGAGAGGAACCCAGAGTAGTCCTGCTTCTTAAACTCACATAGGTCCACTGCTACTTTCTGCCATGGTCTAGATGGTAGCTCAGTTGGGAGTAAAGGCTCTTTCCTGTATGTATTCCTGTTCTCTGTACAAAATGAGCACTGTTGCACTTTGGTAATGATGTCATGTGTCATTCTGGGCCACCAAAAAGACTGAAGTACCCTCTCTCTGCACTTGCTTAACCCTTGTGCCCGTCATGAATCCTCTCTAGAACCACCTCTCTCATGCTCGCAGGGATGACAATGCGGCTCCCTTTCACAACTAAGCCATCTAACTCAGACAGTTCTACTTTGACCTGGTAAAAATCTCTCAATGACTCCGGGACTTTGTTGAGGTACTCGGGCCAACCTGACCCAATGAAGCTGGAACTGTGGATCATTAGCTGTACTGTATTTTATCTCAGTGAACCTCTGTGATGTGGCTGGCACCTTAATAATGACAGAATCTATGTGTGCCGCCACATCATCTTGTAAAATTCTGTCACCATAATACTGCTATGGACCTCTGGATAGAGCATCTGCCACTGATAAAGTTTTTCCTGCTGCGTATTCATCTACTGCATTAAACCTCATAATCCTCATCAACAGGCTCTGGCTTCTCACTGGAACACTGTCCAAGTCTTTACTGTTAATAAGGGGCACTAGGGGTTTATGATCAGTAATCAGTCGGAAGTTCTTGAGTCAAAACAGGTATTTGCCGAATCTTTCACATGCTCAGATGCTGGGTAGGCACTCTTTTTCAATTTGAGCGGACCTCACCTCAGCGTCACTCAGTCATCTGGATGCATAGGCTATGGGTTTCCACTGGTCCCCGTGTTGCTGGAGAAGGCCTTCACCCAGTCCGTAGCTGCTAGCATCAGCAGACATGGCTGTTGGTTTGTTGACATCATAAAGGGCTAGAACTGGGGCTGCCACCAGCAGGGCTTTGAGCTTTTGGAAAGCCTCTTGTTGTGTGTACTCCCACAGCCACTCTGTCTTTGAAAAATCTCCAGCGTGCTTGTGATCCCAAATGGGAGGCGTCGGAAAGCATACCTCCCAAACGGGGTGATGAAGGTGGTGAGCTTTTCACTATCCTCATGCAACAGCACTTGATAGAAGCCGTTACCTGCATCCAATAAAGTAAATACTTTTGACCTGGCGAGTCTAGGTAGTATTTCCTCAACAGTGGGCAGTACATACTTTTCATGTTTCACCGCTCTGTTAAGCCTCCAGAGACTGGCGCAGCATCAAATCTCCTGCCTGTTGAGTTTGAGAACAGGCACCATGGCTGTGCACCACTCAGTCGACTGAGTCACCTTTTCGACGATGCCTTTGGTTTCCATCCTGTGCAGCTCTTTCTTTACAAGAGGGACGAGTAGGAGTGGTATCCGCTTCGCTGTGTCCAGAGCATATGGTTGAGCATCATCCTGTAGGACTATTTTCACTGGCTCTGTATTCAGTAGTCCTCCTGACCTGAAAATGCCAGTGAGCTTGTCCATTCTTTTCACAAGGCCTATAGTTACAGATTCATCATCTTACTTTAGAACTAATAGGTAGGTAGGTAGGTACATTTATTTATATAGCACTTTTCAGCACGAGTCGACTCAAAGTGCTTTACAACACAAGAACAAAATTACAGACAGAGTTACAGAACATGATAATGAAACAAGATTACAGACAGGTACAAGATACAATGATAACTAATTGTCTAAATAAGCTAAGCTAAACTAAACAGATCTAAGCATGACTAAATGTAAAGAACTAAACTAAGCTAAAAGTAAAACTAAAACTAAAACTAACGGTACCGAACTATCTAAAAGTACCCCAGGCCCGCTATACAGCCGAAGTAAAACCAGACATATCTAAGCATGAGCTAAGACAGTCAAAAATGGTAGCTAAACTAAACAGATCTAAACATGACTAAATGTACAGAACTAAACTAAGTGTACAGGAAGATAAAGCTAAACTAAACAGTACCGAATTTCTAAATGGTACCAGGGCCCACTAAAACAGCCGATGTAGTAATTACTAAGATAGA